>NC_069714.1:28867229-29162229 GCF_027358585.1 Pangasianodon hypophthalmus
CATTCAGATTATTCAGATTAAACAACCTGTTTTTGTTCACACCTACAATATTGCCAGGTTTTTCTTGAGTAGAAACTTCTTACCATCTACACCACCACAAGCACTTTAAACACAAGCACTTGCCTTTAAACCTGAAGAAACTCAAGGATGGAAAACACAGACTGAAGAATAAAAAGTGTTTGTTTTCTTTGCTGTCAAATGTAATAAAATGCAAAACAAAAAGCTTTGAAATAAATTTAATAGGAGTCTCGTACAGTATATTGCCAATATATTGCTGCATGAACAGTCCTAGGTTTACTTCCTACATTAATCAATGCTTTAATTTAATAAAATGGTGTCCACGCTCATTATTCAGCCGTGCATAAAATAGCACTTGATCCAGCACATTCTTTTTTCATTCTTTTTTTATTCATTCATTCATTCATTCATTTTTATATATCATACTAGAAATTTACTCCATGCACACAACTTAATTCAGCCAGGAGATTCTAAATCAAGGTTATGAAACTATAATGTGTGTGCAGGATTTTTAATTCATTTTTTTGATACTTTGATGTGCTGTCTTGTAAGGACATTGTGTGTTTGAAAGATAATCTGATTAAGCACTCATCTGCTATACTTCCAGCACACTCTGAGTTGAGCTGAAGCTATGCAAGAAATATCATGCAATGTGCTTACGTTCAACTCCATCCCACATGTGCTACTTTTGGTAAAAATGTCGTTGTTAAGTCCCCACTGCACTCCTCAATGAGTAACATAAATATACGAACGTTAGAATACTCATTTAGTTTTCTTTATTTATTCCAAAGTTATTTTAATTTCATGGCTTAAGCAGCAATGCAACATCTATAATGTTGAAGCTTTCTTCACAGAGTGTAATAGAGTCGTGTCGTCCTCTTTGCCCTCAGTGTGTCGTCTCAGCACGTTTTGTTCTTATCAGCACTTATTCACTGTCCTTTGGTGATCAAGTTTCCATTCTTGTGCACTTCTTGAATTAAAAATCACCCCAAGCGTGAAGTAAACAATAGCGAGAAGAGCAGAAGCAAGTATCAGTTCAGATACGATTATTGAGAACTGAACCGTAGCGTTTATAATTATAGTCAGCATTGTTGTGCTCGACTTCTAAAATCTCCTTCACACTCCGTGGTTTAAAAACACAAGGCTAAGCAAAACTATTACAGCACGATAAATAAGTAGCACATTGTTTGTTTGTCCATTAGGAAAACGGAGCCTGGAATATTTCCTGCAATCATTCATCATGTTTATCTTTCAGTGATGCAGTGAGAAGGAAGACGTAGTGTGGGTGATTGTTCCTGATGCTCTAGAGGCTATGAGGTTTGAATTTATCTCCTGCACACGCTTAAGGGTCACATCGCAGTACCCGAGAGGAAATAAATATTGATGGTAATTTCTCAGGTGAGTTTTGGCCTTTAACTTGACCTTTAGTCAACCAACAACATGGTTTAGAGGTGGAAAAGTATGAAAAATTCATGTTATTGTAACTGTACAACCTGAAATTATGCTTCCTGGTAAATCATGGTACCTATTAAAATGTCACGTTTATCAAAGACATTAAATTCTATGCATGAACACAGCAGAGCATTAAATTCAGAGCACCTACTGTAGTATTGTACCGATACTTTGATACTTCATATCAGATTTTTTATACTGGCTTTCTATTTTACCTAAAATATTGTGTTTACCCAGGATATTGGAGTTCAAAAAATAATCCTTAACTACAATTTATAATTTAATGTTACAAAATCTCCAGAACTATACAGCCATAGTGGATCAGTTTATGTGCTTTAGTGGTATCTCCCAGACATTGGGCCTCATTTTTCAAAGTGGATACGAGCAGATTTATGTGTAAATCTTTCGTACAAGCAAGAAATTTGGTATTCATGAAAGTCCTGTAAAATCGTAAAAAAAACATCCATATCCTACTTGTGCTTTAAGAATAACCTCGACTTGATCGACTTCAAATCATATCACTAGCATGGATTACTGCACTTTTATATCCGCAATATACAGTTGTGTTTAAATTGTTTATTTTTATTACGTTTACAGCGTTTAGCAGACGCCCTTATCCAGAGCCACTTATAGAAGAGCTTTGGAGTCAAAAACACATCCTCATGTTAGTTCACTAGGTCAGGGACTAAGAGCACCATCCGGTAGTATTATATTATTAGCATTAATTAAAGAATATAAAAAAATAAAGAAAGCGAGCCAACACAAACCCATAAATTAAGACAAATAAAACGAATCATTCAATTATGACAAAAGAAATGGCACCTTATAATCAGAGAATGGGCGGTCTATCTGCGCAGAGCCGTAAGCAGGAAACAAGCACCTCAGCTGGTGAAAGATTTAGCGTTTGATTATTATTATCAATATTATGTATTATTCAATATTTTATTGACATAGAAGTGAGTCAAAATAACTTCCTCTTCTGTTTTTCAGCCTTTACCCTGATTGCTCATTTTGTGCTATTAGCTGTCTGTGCACGTGGACTTTTATGGAGCTTTGTGGGCGTCACTATATGCAAATGAGCTGTGTCAGGAACACACTTTCTGCTTTATGGATGATCAACATATGCACATGAGTATAAAGAAAATCCAATTTTCTGAAAGTTTTGTAAATCTGGCAGAAAGTTTTAGTTCGGTTTGGCTTACGCAAACATTTACACACAACTTTACTAAAAGATTGATAAATGAGGCCCACTGTTAGCAACCCTAAGGCGATAATATTGGTGGAA
Source organism: Pangasianodon hypophthalmus (assembly GCF_027358585.1). NCBI lineage: Eukaryota > Metazoa > Chordata > Actinopteri > Siluriformes > Pangasiidae > Pangasianodon > Pangasianodon hypophthalmus. The sequence goes on from NC_069714.1 coordinate 28,869,985, forward strand.
AAGATGATAGGAGTGTGAAAGCTGAACAAAATTTCACCACGTAAAGGGTTTATCTAGGCCATAACTATATTTTATACATATTTCTATGGAATCTCACCATGGTCACCCACCCCTACCCCATCCACCCATCCACACAAACACATATATGCTACTGCACTACTGCAATGAAAATGATGTAACATGCTAGTTAAATGCAGAAACAACTGTGAAAGGAGTCACTTGGGTTAAATCTCTTCTTCTGGTATAGCCTCGTCCACCTCAACGTAGTCAGGGAAAAAAAAAAAGGTCTCAGTCAGCATATTGTTAGACTTATTGTTATTGTTAAATGTAAAGTTCAATAGTCTGCAAATTCTCATAATATATACATTGTACTTTTGCTTTTCCTTCCTGCCAAAAGCAGAAGCCTATCCTCATAATTAATCTGTGAACGTGTGAAAAATGTGTTATCGGAGCCAAGGACCACACTGAACACTTTTTTTCATATCTGTATATGTCATCACCTTGTAGTTATCCTGCGAAGCATCAAGATGGCCGCTGAATGGTCCAAACTTAGATATTATCTTTTTTTCCCGTTCTGGTCTGATGAAATTCACTCCAAACACTCTCAGGTTGGCCTGCGCTTTATAAATAATAAACTATAAAAATGTAATTGCTATATAGACATAAAGTCAGCAGGATGGAGAAGAAGCACGCTTTAGGCTGTATGGTTTTTGTGTCCCAATTGTGTAGCATATAAAAATTGCACATTGTAGAATACTTTTTGGTTGTGAGTTGTGATCTTAGAACCTATAATGCATCATGCTCTGTGATGGTTGATTTAGTGCCAGTGCAACCAAAGATAGCCAACAAGAAAGTTCTGGAAGAGTAAGACATTTTAAATTGCGCTCTGAGTGTGAGCACTGCTACGACACTCATCTAAAATCCACCAATAGGAGGAAGGCAAAGGATGATGCCAAACTCATGGGACAGTTACAAATATTTTAGAGGCGATGGCATAATGTAAATGAAGCATGCTAATGAACAGAAAAATATCGTTATTATCTGAAGCCCGTTTCCTGCACAAGCTGATTTCCAGATCGCGCTGATTGATGAAATCCAAAATCACAGGTCTATCGTTAGGGTGTCTTTATTGTATAATCTGACAGGGAGAACACACTTTATCACACCGTCTGTTATAGAATTTGGCCAAGAATTAATTGGGATCGTGTCATAATAATCTTAAACAACGGCTGAAATCTTACAGTCTACACCTGGCTTTAATTACCAATGAATGAATGTGATTAGGATGGATTTTGTTCCATTCTATACAATAAAAATTGGAAGAAATGGTATGAAAATAAATGATGAGCTGTATAATAAAGAACTGTAAAATAAACCCAAATATCTACAAAACATGCATTATCAATTTTTTATTTATTTATTTATTTTTAAGCTATTTACTAGTGTGTTTGTGTCCAACAGCAAGAGACAAAAAAGCTTTTTAAAAAAAAAAAAAAGCTTTAAAACACTCTTTTATTAAACTCACAACCTTCCAGTCAATGACCCAGAACTTTAACTTCTAAGCTATGACTTTTATTCTGTTTAAATTGTATGGGTTGGTTGAGTGGCATAACATTGTGGCGAATAAAATACACTGTTCTAGAAAATGTACTAATCGTTATGGTTTATTCTTTATGATATAAATCAGTCATAAAAGAGAGAGGATGTCTCAAGGTTTCTTTGAGTAGTTATCACTTTTACCTTTATAAAAGAGTTCTACATAGAACCTTGTAAGGAATCTATTTTCTTTACACTGTTAGAGATTAGGTGAGTGGAATGTCAAAGATCGTACGATTAAAGCAGTTGTGGCAGCTCGTTTCAGACTTAGAGCAAAGCTGTTAATGAAAATGAAAATGAGATCAAGATGATAAGCCACAGTAAGTTAACCTTTAATAAGCCGAATGTGTTTTAACATCACTTCTGCCATCATTTAAGTGCAAACTCTCAGCATTTTCCAAAGCAGAAGAATCTTTAACAACCCATTATTTAAATCACGTGGCACTTTTCTTGCTCCTCATTGCATTTCTGCAGCACTGCCTTCAGAAACTGAATAAATCTAACTTTGGCACTCTCAAAGCTTTACAAGGTGAATTTCAGAGGAAAAGCTGTTGAGATATAATTTGATGCGAAACTTGACTTTGTACACTTTCCATTCGCAAAAGAAAACCCCATCTGAGTTCTACAATGGGATAACAGCTTATTCTCCTCTTACTTAACAAAAAAAAAGTCTCCCGGTGAAGAGGACTTACAGTGATCACAGCTCACTGCTCGGAATTAAAGGCAGTTTTCACAACATGACACTTCACAACAGACTGCAATTTCTCTCCAGATGAAATCACTGTTCAATAGAATGAAAAGCCTGGAGAAAGAATAAAGAGCAATTTTGCGAGTTGGAAATGAAGACATGCCATTTACAGCCATTTACAGGGAGGTAAAGACGAGTGAGCCCATGCTCAATGTGCAATAAGAAACTATTTCTGATCCTTCTGAGGAGTACTCATCCGCTTTCAGTCCTGTTATTCAAAGTTAAGATAAAGTCTAAACCCTACATTAGGTTCTATTTATTCAATAAAGAATCCATAATGTCACAAATCCATCCTCTTGTGTTATTTTGTTTTCATGTCACGTGCTTTAGTTTACATTACCATATGCTTTTGTTTCTGTTTTGTCCCGTCTCCACCCGCTGTCCTGTCATTGGTGTGTTATCTGATTGTGCTCACGTGTTTTGTGTTTAGTCCTTGATTAGTTTGACAATTTAGGAAGCCCTGATGTTTCTTTCTCTCATCTCAAAGTCTCATCATCCATTTCTAGCGTTAAATCCTTGTTTTCTATTTTTATAATATTTCCTTATTATTTTTTTCCCCTGTCTTGAAAATATAGATCATTCTAGTAATTCTCATAATTACAGTATATATATATATATATATATATATATATATATATATATATATATATATATATATATATATATATGATTATTAGACATATTTGTCCACATTCTATATTTAGAATTTAATTTTATTTATATAATTATATATATTATATAATTATATGTGTGTGTACATATATATATATATATATATATATATATATATATATATATATATACAAACATACACACACACACCAATCAGCCATAACATTAAAACCACCTGCCTAATATTGTGTAAGTCCCTTTTTTGCCACCAAAACAGTTCTGACCCATCGAGCATTGACTCCACAAGACCTGTGAAGGTTAGCAGCAAATCCTGTAAGTTGTGAGGTGGAGCCTCCATGGATCGGACTTGTTTGTCCAGCGCATCCCACAGATGCTCGATCAGACTGTGATCTCAGAAATTTGGAGGCCTTGAACTCTTTGTCATGTTCATCAAACCATTCCTGAACAATTTTTGCAGTGTGGCAGGGAGCATTATCCTGCTGAAAGAGGCCACTGCCATTAGGGAATACCGTTGCCATGAAGGGGTGTACTTGGTCTGCAACAATGTTTAGGTAGGTGGTACGTGTCTACATAACATCCACATGTATGCCAGGACCCAAGGTTTCCTAGAACATTGCCTCTATGTATCACACTGCCTCCCTGCCAGCTTGCCTTCTTCCCATAGTGCATCCTTGTGCCACCTTTTCCCCAGGTAAGAGACATACACACACCTGGCCATCCACATGATGTAAAAGAAAATGTGATTGATCAGGTTTTATATATACATACATACACACTCTCCCTTGTTTTTTTGCAGGGCATATTTCATCTTCATTGCACAGCTGAGAAATTACACTTGACTCATCAGGATAGACTGGACTAATCTTACTTAAAGAATGCAAGCTCACGGATTTTGGCACCTAGCGGCACATGAAATAAATGAAGTGCACTTGGCTGCGCGGCCGAGCAGAAGGGCAGAGAACCGTGGAGTCAAGGTGAGGTTGCTCTGTATTTGTCATGGTTTAACCGAGGTAAACAGAGCAGCCTCTTAATCAGTGAGAGATGAGCCGAGTTATTGTCCTCTTCTCAGAAGAAGGCCTGCACTTATGCATTATGACCACTGATCTATCACCATGAAGTGACCAGATGAAGATAAAACTGCTGCTGCTGCCTCTCTCAGGCTACTGGGGTTGATGATGAAAGACAGGCCTGTAGCAAAGGCTTCTTAACACATTACTGAGTACATCAGCCAGAAAACCAAGTCACTGATAGCATGAGCTATTACACACACCGGATCCCTTTATCAGAATCAGCCTCAGCACATGGTCTGTGTTGTTTTTCACCTCGTATTTAGCTGTTCTGATTTTCTATATTCTATTAAGGTACATTAAAATAAAGTTAAAATCTATCTTAAAATCTATTTAAGATAGTATAATTTTTTTAATTTAAAAATTGCAAAATTTAACAAATTAAAAAAATATAAAAAATTAAAGTGAAATGCAAATGAATCTGTGCTTCCATTATCTAGCCTTATGCCATAATCCTGATTTTGAATCTTTACATTCTTTACTAATGCAGCCTTCTTTACTAATGCATTTTCAGAATCCACTTTCCTCCTGTTCAGGGTCGTAGTGGATCCAGAGTCTATTCTTGGAACAACTCCAGCACATTATAGGACACTAGCACACACTCATTCACAACAATTTACCCCGTATTGCCTGTAAGTATGGGAACATCTGACCATCACACCCATATGTGCTTGTTGAACATCTCACTCCAGATTTAGTCCCACTTTACTGTTATAATAAGCTCCACTCTTCTGGGAAGGCTTTCCACTAGATGTTGGAGCGTGGCTGTGGGGATTTGTGTTCATTCAGCTACAAGAGCATTAGTGAGATCAGGCACTGATGTTGGGGTGCAGTCGGTGTTCCAGTTCATCCCAAAGATGTTCAGTGGGGTTGAGGTCAGGGCTCTGTGCAGGACACTTGACTTCTGTGCACTTCAACCTTGACATGTCTTCATGGAGCTCACTTTGTGCACAGGGGCATTGTCATTCTGGAATTGAAGTGAAGTGACGTGTAGCCAAGTATGGTGACCCATACTTGGAATTTGTGCTCTGCAAGTGCACACACACAGTAGTGAACACACACCCGCAGCAGTGGGCAGCCTTTTTTGCTGCAGCGCCCGGGGAGCAGTTCGGTGCCTTGCTCAAGGGTCTCACCTCAGTCGTGGTATTGAGGGTGGAAGAGAGCGCTGGTCATTCACTCCCCCCACCTACAATCCCTGCCGGACCTGAGACTCGAACCCATGACCTTCAGGTTCACCTTCGGGTTACAAGTCCGAGACTTGTAACCATTAGGCCAAAGACATTCTATACAATTGTGGGCTTCCAAATTGTGGCAAAAGTTTGGAGAAGAACCACATATTGGTGTGATGGTCAGGTGTCCACATACTTTTGGCCAGATAGTGTATCTCAACCAGTCCATCTACCGGCAGGTATTTGGGAGGTGGGGAAAAACTGGAGAACCTGAAGAAACCCACTTAGACAGTAACCGAGAAATCAGAAATCCTGGAGCTGTGAGGCAGGAACATGACCTTCTTTACCACCATACATCCAGATCATTAACTGCTAGAACCTTGTTTAGCAGCAGTGACCTCAACCACATTTCTTCCTGTAGCTGCATTTCAGGCTTGATGAGAAAGGACTCACTACAACACTGTCTGTTCATCTAACGTTCTGGGATTTCTTGCATGAACAGCACTATTTAGGTCATGCCATAGCCTCTTACCTGTGATCTGGTCTGGATTCTAACTTAGTCATTACATTTTAAATCATTCTGTTGTTGCGTTATTTCTATGTTTTGGTTCATTGTCTGGTTGCATCAGTCAACTTCTATTAAGCCTCAGGTGTTGGATTGTTGCATTGACATTCTCCTGTAAAAGTTGTTCAAGCTGTTCAGACCCTGAAGCTCCAAAGCAGCCCCAAACCATGATGCTCCCACCACCATGCTTCATAGTTTAATATTGGGAATGTAAGGACACCGCTGCTCACCAAAAAGCCTTAACTCACACCTACATCTCACCTAATCAGATGATCCAATATTACTTAATATGATATAATAATGTATTTATTACACTGCGTTGTCTCTCTTTCTTAAGCCTCTATAGTTGTTCAAAATCATGTTTTACAGTTACTCCTTCTTCCTCATGCTCAGAATGATTTTCTTTCTTACTAAATCTCGTTCAAGAGGTCTCTGTAAGGGTTTGTTTATAAATATTAAATAAGACTTCTGGTGAACCACCTGGAGTGAAAATCAATGCTGCACTAATGAACTTGAATAAAAGATTTGTTTCCTAAAAAATATTTCCAGCCAGCACACCAATGGGAGACATCTTACTGACGTAAGCTTCCAGCGGTATTGAAAGCACTGATCCCGGGGAAATTTTAGGTCATTTTCCAAAATTCAATATCCTAAATGCTGTCAATTAGATATTAGCTATAGCGAGAGAGAGAGAGAGAGAGAGAGAGAGAATGAGAGAGAGAGTGAAACAGAGATGCTGCTGATAATAACAGGGCTTATCTTGTTTCCTGGCACTAACAATACAAATAACAATTTGCTCTGCTTTAAGAAAGAAAATGTCTAATCTATGCCAAATTGCCAGGTTTTAAGCAAAATGAAACCCTCAGAGTTGTGCTGTTATAGGAAAGTAATCAGCAATGGTTTGGTGTGATGAGTTCCTTTCAACACCCTGAAGTTTATTTTCTTATAACAGCATATCCCAAGGTATTTTATTCTCCTTATACCACAGCAATTTGCCATTGATTACATTAAAAAAAAAAATAAACAACAGCATACTTTTTATCCATTTATAGTTACATTTGATGTTATGGAACATCTTCAGAGCAAGTTAGTTCCTGTTTATGTTATAGCAGCTATAAACGGTCATTCTCTCACCAGTCTCTCGTTTTTCTCTCTTGAATTTAACAAGACAAGATAACTTAAGAAAACTTAAAGACTGTTACAGAGAGCTAACACTGGAGACTCCTTTCATAAATCACCTTTACACCATTATAATGATAATTAACATCAAAGGTCAAAATTAGCTGTATATAATGGCTAAAATAAATATGATTAAAAAAAGTAAGGTTTGATAAAAGTCCTGCTATAAATTACAGTATAAAATGGTTTATTTTGACCAGAACAGCATGTAAAGGTTAACTCTGTCACGTCTCCATCTGCTCCCAACTCTCACTTCCCAGAATTCCACAATGTCAACAGCTACTATCGCTTGAAACTCTTTCTAAAGCATTATATTCCCTGCTAGATTTTCAAATTTTGTTCTGTTGGTTTGATTCGGTTTGTTGATTAGTTAACTTTTCGCCTGTTAGACCACCATATTGGCTTTGCCCTTCTTGGTTGGCTTGCTGCATGTTTTTAAATAAACCCCTTCATCCAACACATGTCAAATCCCCGATCCTCTGCATATTCATCTCTTCCTCCTTTCTGGAATAACATCAGATGCTGAGACAGTACTGCACTGTGTCCTGGTTGTGACAGCCCTACAAATCCACTCATATTGTCCTCATGCTGTCTGCGGTCTGTGCCTGACATGAGCTGCACACATGCCATCTGTCTTAGTGTAATCTCATCAAAAAAGCTCCACTTAATCCCTTACAATCTCTGATTGTTATTCAGTTATTCCCCTCAAAGCAGATGATTCAGTTTGAGAAGGGGATAAAAGTTCAGCTCCTTTCTCAAACCTACAATCGCTTTACAGATTTATTGTGTGCAGACAGATTTATTGTATGCAGAAGAAACTCATCTTTATAACAAGAACATAGGATTTAAATCTTGTGTGGAAGCCTAAAAAAACTCATGTTAAATATCTTGTTGGAGTTGCATCATGTTGAAGTTGTACAAGGGTGTGTAGCACAGACGACTGCTTTCTTTAAGACTACATGTGACTACTACATGGCTTTCCCTAAAATTAAAATTCATCAAATTATTATTCATCACTGTTGGTGCAATTCAATAAATTAGAGAATCAAATTATTGAATATCTCACTGCAGTATCACTTTGTTCATTAACACAAATTGATTGGCATAGGGAAAAAAACTCAATATTTATTGGACAGTGCGTCTCGATATGATGACTAGGAGATCGCTCGAAGGGGCGGAACCATGTAACTAACTGCCAATCACTGAAATGATAATAAACATGAGTGACATCTCAAACTTAAACATCTCAGCACCAGTCAGACTCACAATGTGCTTGGAGTCACAGTAGTGTAATCCATAACAGTTATATATTACTACTATAGCTTGTTATTTTATCTTTGTAATTGGTACAGTATATTGTAAATAAATTGTAATTGTAAGTGTAAGCTCATTTTTGGTTATTTGTGTTTGTTTCTGTTTTTTTTTTTTTAATTTTGTATATAGGTCTAGCTTGCTAGCTGTGACTACCATCTGCAGTGAAATATAGCTAGCTAGTTAGCAGCTTAGCTGCTTTTCAGGGTGACATGGCAGACTAATATATTTGACCTGATTTTAGAAAAGCTGTTCGATGCTCTTACTAATGAGGAGAGACTGTAAATTCAACTGGAGGCCAACCAACATATAAAACAGAACACAACATAGATACACTATATGTATGTATATATACACAAAAGTATGTGGACACCAGACCATCACACACATATGTGGTTCTTCCTCAAACTTTTGCCACAAAGTTGGAAGCACACAATTGTATAGAATGTCTCTGTATGCTGTAACTTTACAATTTCCCTTCACTGCAACTAAGAGGCCCAAACCTGTTCCAGCATGACAATGCCCCTGTGCACAAAGCCAGCTCCATGAAGACATGGTGTGTGAAGGTTGGAGTGGAAGAACTCAAGTGTCCTGCACAGAGCCCTGACCTCAACCCCACTGAACACCTTTGGGATGAACTGGAACACCGACTGCACCCCAGACCTCCTCACCAACATCAGCGCCTGATCTCACTAACGCTCTTGTAGCTGAATGAACACAAATCCCCACAGTCACGCTCCAACATCTAGTGGAAAGCTTCCCAGAAGAGTGGAGCTTATTATAACAGTAAAGCATGACTAAATCTGGAATGAGATGTTCAACAAGCACATATGGATGTGATGGTCAGGTGTCCACAAACTTTTGGCCATGTACATAGTTGCTATAGTAACAGATCTTCCTCAGGGACTTGTTTGGTATAATTAAATAAATCACAGAATTAAATATAGCCTAACAAACTTTTAATTAATTCATTAATTGATCAATCTAAGGAGACATTTATTTATTTCACACTGCATACAAATGACTAATTCTAATTTATTCTCTTCTAATATATTGTGGTTTCTATGGTAACAGCTAATTCACAGGGACTTCACAATAAGTACTAAATAAATGAATTAATTAATAACTATTTCTGTAAGCTGTTCATATCACTTTCTATGAAGGTCATATGTATAATGACCTACAAATTCATACGGCATTGGTATAATTACTTATGAAATGGCATTAACAGCAGTGGTTATAATACATTTAAAATTGTTAACAGAATGCATTATAAACAGTGTTTATGACATATTATAATGGCAATAACAACAACAAAAAAAAATCAGCTCGAGTATGCTTGGTGTATTATGTTCAGTAGTTTTGCTTTGTCATTTCCTGATAATGTTTCTTTGTTAAAGACAAAAAAAATCAAGACAGGTCTCATAACGCACTATACAAAGTTGAGCACAGGTTCTTTAGTACTGGTGATATAATGTGTTATGAACATTCCTTACAATGTATTGTGCTAACAATTAAAATGTGCTAACATAAAAATAGCTATAAAGTGTAATGCATTCTCTTAAATCATTATGTGCAGAATGGCTTATAAATACATCAGAATATCATATGAATGTGTTTGTAGTTCATTATAAATATGACCTCCTTAGAAAGTGTTACTGAGATATTTTACACCTCTTCAACACAATTCAAGGGGGCACAAACTTTTGCACCCCACTCAAGATGCATGCTGAAGCCAAGTTGGATAAAAGAAACAGTGTCTAGAGCTGAAATCCTGTGTTTGCCTCACACCGAGTGTGTGTGTGTGTGTGTGTGTGTGAGAGAGAGAAAGAGAAAGCTCCCTTACAGTACCATATTACATTACGGAAATAAATTTCATTACTACTGCTGCATTTTGTATACAATTTAAGAGCAAATTAAGAGCCTGAACTACTGAAACTGCTTTACAGATTCTCTAGAGGGAAAATAAAAAGTGTCAGCATGCTCTCTGCCTGCCCTCCACTGCTGATTCACTGGTTACCTCCATCTTTGAAACGACATCCAATCTAAATTCATGGGGGAAAGTTAGGTGTATTCAGAGTCAGGTTATGCACCTGTTTAAGTTGATTTTCTTGGCATCTTATTCAATTTATTAAAATGAGCTATGAGGCTTTTTTTTTTTTTTTTTGCTTCTGTGCCGTCAGATGTAATATGATGTAACAAACTCCAGAGACAATTGAAATAAGGGATTGAAATATATACTGTATGTGTTCACAAAAAAGTCATAAAAAGGGTATTTGTTATTACTGTGACAAAATAATGATGTACATATACTTAAATTGTGTTTTGTAATGTGTAGGTTAATGATTTTTTTTTCTTATACAGCATTTTGCCTATACAATTAATGATTATTATCATAGTAATAAACAAAGTTAATGAGTTGATGGAAAACCAAGTAGCAAACACTGTTATGGATTTTACTTTATTATAGTTATTAAAATTTATCCTAAATAAATGTGGTAACAATGAAGTTGCATCATTAATAATGAATACTGTACAGTACATACTTCTGAGATACAGTACTGTGCATTTGTCTTAGGCACATGCAAAGAAATGCTGTAGAGCAAAGATGCCTTCATAAATAATGAAACTAAATGTTTCTACATTTAAAAAAAATACTATAAAGAGCAGTAAACAATAATAAATGAAACAAAGTCAATATTTGGTGTGACGATCCTTCGCTTTAAAAAAAAAAAATCATAGTCTCAGGTATAATTTGTGCAGTTTTATAAGGAAATGAGCTGGAAGTGTTACTGAGCATCTTGCAGAAGCAGCCACAGTTCTTCTGGAGACTTTGACTGTCGACTCGCTTCTTATTTCTGCAGCGAAACCCAGCAGCCTTCATTATGTTTTTTTTTTTTTTGTCTGAAAAGACAAAAACAATTAATTTGGAAAGGAAAACAAATATATATATATAATTTCTCCTAGACAATTATTCTCTATAAGTCTGAGGTACACCTACATTTTCTGATTAGAGACAAGTTCACTGTACCATGTAAGGAATAAAGCATAATGGTTTGCTGTTATAGGAAAATAATACAAAAAAAAAACGTTTAAAAAGAATAAGAAGATCCGTTTTATGCAATCTGAAAAGCAAATGATCTCAAACGAGTGTTGTAATGGTTGTAGCATAAGACCAGGTTTAGAGGAGTGCTTCAGAAAGAAAGATTAAATTAAAGTAGCCAGAGTATTTGTAAAATATGCCTTGTTTCTTCTGAAAGAAGAGAGTCTTTGTCACGTAAAGCAGGGTGGAGGCGGATGCAAATGCAGTCTCAAGTGGAAAGTTTAATTTACATCAAAAACACAAACAAGAACTAGGGAACTGGTGGCAGGGTACGAGGACTAGAAAACAAACATGAAACAATAAAAATAAGACTAGAAGCATAACATGACAAAGAAAGACGAACACAAGACAACCAGTGCAGTGCAAAACATGACTTATATACTAGTGCTAATTAACCGAAAGGTGAAACAGGGGAAACCAGACACGTGATCTGGTGCAGTGGCTGATGGGAATTGTAGTGTCTAGTCCTTTCCTGTGTACCCATGACAGTCTTTATATATAGACACTTTAGATTAAATCACACATCACAGAGGCTTTTGGCATAGTAGATGCTCCATGGATTAAAAATGTTTATTTAATTAATTTCATATGTAACATTAACAACAGTGTCTGAGAGCAGAGCTTGTAACAGTCAGAGATAAAGCTGTAACTTTTTTCCAACACAGGAAAGTTTCTACACTAACATGACAATCTGTCTTATTAACTTCAAGAGAGAGGAAGAAGAGACGCTGGTGAGGGAACAACTGTTTATAGCTTAAACATAAAAATAAAAACGTATTCATTGATAAATCGCTGTGGTGTAAGAGGAATAAAACACTTCCGGACATGTTATTGGAAAATAATCAACTTCGGGGTGGTATCAGTAACTCCACTTCATGACACCGCTCCAGTGTTGATTATTTTCCTAGAACGTCACAACCCCAAGTGTTTTATTTCTTGTATAACACTCAGTCTACTTTGTAATGAAGTCTCACCCAGTCGACTGCTACTACCAAGTAGATGAAGTGTGATAATATTTACTAATTGGCTGTATAAAGCTGTTTTGTTTTAGTGAACAGAGTACTCAGAATAACAATCTTGCTCCAATAGCATTAGACAGTTTATCGTAATGTATTTATTATTTACACGGTTTATTATTAACCATACTCTACACACAGTGAAGCTCAAAAAGCACCTTTTTGTATTTCCCAAAATGCATTATTATTATTATTATTATTATTATTACTGCATGCGCTCTTGTTCTTGTCTGCATTGTGTCTCGATTCATTCGTTTTTTTTATCGCATGCAGAACACTAAACAATAAACACATTTGTCATGTTTTGACCAATTTGCTGTGACGGCTAGAGCAGCTGCGGCTGTTTAAAAGCCGATTCTGAAGTGCGTTGGATAATGACTCATGTCATTACTCCTTCTGGAGCTGCAGGTTTGTGACTGATTTATCACCATACTTTAACAAACATTCAAGAAAAAAAAATATATATACAGCTAATTCAGTTACCTTTTTTTTTTTTTTTTTTTTTTAAGACCTTAGTAGAAAGATGGCTGTTCTGTTTTCTGTTTTCTTTTTTTTATTAAAAAAAAAAGGTTCACAGTCAGGATGCAAACACATTTTACTTGGAGAACATATTACACCAATCCAGGTGACATTAGACTCTCTTCTAAATTAGATTACTGAAGTATTACTGTTACTTAAAAGCAAACAATCAAAACCAAAACCAAAAAAAAAGAAAAAAAAAAGAATTTACCAAGTAAAACCAGAGAGGCATGTAAATTACATCATTTTAAAACAAGCTGGAGAAATTTTTACATATTATTTATGATTTTCTTTCTCTTTGTTACACTTATTTTTGTTGTTTTAGCTTCTCATGTAATATTAACTTCTGTCAGAGACATCTGACCTCCATGCCAACAAAGGTCTCCCTTCGCTGAATACTAGGACTCTTCTTTTTCCACTCAACTGTTGGTTCACAGACTATATAAAACACATGCCAACAGTAACACAATGCGAAGTCTTGCCAACATTCATGTTAATGTAAGTTCTAAGCATTTTTTATCGTCATTGATATTCCTTGATATTTTGGCTACTCTTTTGATTTGCTCTTCATCTGGAAATACTGTGAATTGTTGTGTTGCCTGTTGTGACTTAGGTTTAGGATCTTAGAGTTTAAATTTGTCCTTAAACCATCTGCACAAGGATTCTCGTAACTCTCCTAAATTTTCATGGGTAAACACCATGAAGCTCCACACCTTGAGGTTTGCATTCTGTGTTTCTATGTTCTCTTTATGTGCTCTGCTTCCAGCTGTCCCGATTTGTGCTTGCTTCCGTATTCATCTCACACCATCTGCATATCTGCTGATGTCCTCGATGTGATGGCATTTGAGTGAACCTGGACTTAACTCCCAGCTTCATACTCCTTTCCTGCCTATGTATTGTTCATTATTAGCCTGTCCCTATTTGATTTGGTTGACAGATATTTGTACAAATATCTTTGTGTAAATTTTGTGTAAATATTGTCCTTGTTGTGTTTATTGTTCAAGTCACTGGGTTTAGGGTTCAGCTGTAATGTTTAATGGGTTGTTTGTGTTTTTTTCTGTTTTTTGGTCGGTTAGAGAGAAAGGAAAGTAGCTTGTCATGTTTGCTTACATTAACTGTTATAGGTATGTTAGCATCTCTTTATCAGTTAGTCTGGGTGTTTGCTTATTATGTTTGCCTTGGCCAGCATAACAGTTTTGCTAGTGACTGTATATACATTTCTGATTATGTAGTTCTATATACACTGTGCCAGTGGCTTCTATGTCCATTCATATTTCCCGTCACACGTTCTGCTGTCGTTCCTACCCTAGATCGGGGCGTAGCAAAAATGCTTTCTGTAGTCCAAACACCAAACATGCTAAATTGTTAGGCAACATGTTTAAACATGGTTTAAAAAAAATGGTAGGCATATTAACAACTATAAACAGTGATACAGTGGAAAAAAAAACCCCTCTTCTCGTGCCTCATCCTTTTCTCACAGGTAGGTGATGAGCGATGAGAGTAGATCACACCATGGTAAGCCGTGTTCACAGCTACTTTGGCATAAATGATGATGAATCTGTAGCTAAATCAGTAACATTTTCTATCAAAGTTATAGCTATAATGAGCTATGATCACATTTGTATTATGTAATAATGAATTCAAAAGGCATTAGGCCCATCATTGTAATTATTTATGAAAATACATTACACCTAATAGCTATGTGTATAATGCTTTATGATTTGTTAACATGACATGTAGTGTTCATAAACATTACAACACCAATAACAAAGAAATCACCCTTCTATAGAACATAATGCCAGAGAGATGATCAGGAAAACGTAGTACACAACTTTATCACTTCTGCAAGACCTTGTCAGTGTGTTCGTAACGCTACATAATCTTAGCCTAATAATGCATTATAAACACTGCTATAAACTGTAATGAAACGGTCTATAAAAAAGCAAAAAAAAAAAACTTTGGGGGATTTACTTTTATACAGATATAGTGACTGATATTTGAACAGCACAAACGGTAACTCTGTGGATGTGTGTGTGTGTGTGTGTGTGTGTGTGTGTGTGTGTGTGTGTGTGTGCGCGTGTATTTTGTTTTGCTGGGGACCATGTGTCTCCAGAAGGATAGGAATATCTGACAGTTTTGACCTTGTGGTGACATTTGTCTGGTCTCCATGAAGAAAACAGCTTATTGTTGTTGCAGATCTTTTTTTAAAATAGCCAAAATAGTTACCTTTTGTTTACTGACATTAAGGTTAGGGTTAGACTTCGTTGTAGTTGTCATGTTAATTAGCTGCATTTAATAATTATGTCAGCCGAAGGTGCTCACAAGGATAGTAAGACAAACGTGCGTGTTTTTTTTCTTCTGTAGTGAGCATATACAGAATATTACAAGTATCCTTAAGTACATATACAATATGAGAACAATGTAGTAGACGACAACTGAGATTTACACTCAGCCGCCTTTTCTGCAGATAGCAGCGTGTCTCAAACGTCCAAATATTTGTGCAGCCCAATCTTCAGTAGTGTCTAATATATATGGTCTAGGTCTGAGTGATGAACAAATACAATATGTAATGTTATTTGCATTATGTTGGCAAATAACAGCTGTAATGAGTTTTCTGCCAATCTTGTGCACAGATTGTGTCCCTGTGACTCGGGGTCTCTTAAACACACTGATAAATATTCTAAACAGCTCCCCGCTTCTCGCCTCATGAATAAAACGGCAGGATTTAAAATGCCCTTTTGCCACACTGCCGTTTCCCCTTTTTGCTTTAAAAATAAACTGGCATTAAACTGGAGGTGAAAAAATATTCCATGATTTCTGTTCAATACGACAAGCACTCAGGTTTTATTTCCAATTGTCTCCGTGATGCGCTGCTTGTCCTCTGAATCTATTCTGGTATTGGGAAACTACCGAATGGAAATGGAGTCACTGGGAAAGAGCTAATCAGCACTTCAATAGAAATTTGAAATACAAAACAGGCCTTTATACACTCTCACACTGCACAATCTATTTGTGGTGCATGTACAGCCCTGATGATCATAGGATCATGAGGAAGAACATACATCGTGTTTGTCCCGTGACCTATTGACTATTTGTAACGTAGGCATCAGAGGGACAGAACACAGATCCAGATTCAGAGGATTATTAGAACAATGCAAAAAAAAAACAGTCTGAGTCATTACCCAAATACATGAAACGCAGACTAATCCAAAGCAAATGTCAAAAACGTGGCCACAAGACAAGGCAGGGTCAGAAATACCGAATATCAGAATAAGAAACAAAAACAAAGGGCTAGGCAAAAGGCAAAAAACAAACTGAAAGTCTTTGCGAAGAAGTTCAAGTTCATGTGCTTTATATAGCAGTTCAACAGGAAGTGTTTTCAGGGGAAGGTGCCCTCTGGTGGTCTGGAGGAAGCATGTCAGGGTGAGATGTTACATTATTACACTTAGTTGACACCCGATTCACATCTTAAGCATTATATAAGCTCTACCATCTGTAACTACAGCACAGCTCAGTGACAACATGATATGAGACAGCGGCTGAGTACAGTATAGTTTATATGTACTGTATATATTATACTGCATGTATTTATGTACTGTATATATGTATATGTACACTGAATATATACTGTATGTATTCAATGTATATTGGGGAATAAAATTCACAAACCAGTACAAATTTAAAATATCCTAACTTTGCTGCAGTTCACAGTTTATAATGTAAACAGCATTCTTGGTGTAGTCTCTCCAGGGTAAATAATACATAAAAACATCAGTTTTATAATATAATCAGTATTAAATTATACAGTCAATATAAATTTTTTTATTCAAAGTTATCATTGTGTTTTTGTTGTTGTTTTTTCGTAGAGATTTAGTGTCATTGTTCCTCTCAGTTTATTTGCCTTATTTCCTCACCAGCTTATTAAAGCAGTTTTCCAAATAACAGGTGACGCTGCGTTTGATCCAGAGTACTGTCATTAATAACATTTTAATCAGGATTCATTTCAAATGCCAACTTGAAAGATTAATTACAGCAGTATTGCATTAGAATTACCTCAAATCACAGGAGAAATCAGACCTCTTCTGAGAATAACGGTTTAATCAGATAAACAAATCTCTAATAAAAAGGAATTAATAAATAGCTTACTGTTTGTCACGAATGGGACACGAAGGCGGATGCAAGTGCAGATTATTTATAGTGAAAAGTACAAATAAACCAAGACTATGAAAACCATGAACAGTAGAAACTGAAAAAAAAAAAAAAAAAAAAAAAAAAAAAAAAAAAAACTTAAATGGAGTGCTTATTAGGGGTAACACAGAACAGGTGTGAGTGATCAGTGGGACATGTGACACGCTGGGGCTGATGGGTAATGTAGTTCATTGCCGATTTGGGCGCTATCATGACACTGATAACAGGAGTAAACTTATAACAACAATGACAACAACATTGCGCAATAAGTAATAAATAATGTTTAATGTTTTTATAGGAAGATAATCAACAACGAGATGGTGTGATGGAGCAGAGTTACTGTTCTCACCCTGAAGTTGTTTTTTTTTTATAGCACAATGTCTGAAAGTGTTTTATTCCTCTTATGCCACAGCAATTTGCCAATGATTACAAGTTATTTATTTATTTATTTTTTTAAAGAATGATGTTCTTATGATGAATGATGTTTTTCTCCATTTATAGTTATATTTGTTGCTGTGGAACATCTACGTAACTTACTTTATAGCTGCTGTAAACAGTGCTTCCTCCTCCAGGCAGGAAGTAATATTTGCCACAGTAATATTTAGTAATACATCACAGAAACTTTTTATACTGAGTCATAATCAAACATTGTCCAGCACACACACACCCACACACACACACACACACAGATGTATGATGTATGCCTGAAGCAATTAAGATTTAAATCTAACACACACACACACACACACACATACACACATTATCTATCTATCTATCTATCTATATATATATATATATATATATATATATATATATATATATATATATATATATATATTTGCTTGCTAATTTGCTTCAGGTATCCAAAACCTTCATCAGCATCTTTCAGAAATTATTGATCCATATGAATTTGTGATAGAGCTGAGGATATGCACAGCTAAGCAGCAATTAATATAGACAAACACATTTGCTGAGAAGTATTGCTGACATAAAGAGTCAATATAGTGCCAGAGAGGAGGTGTTTAAAGAGCTCACACCAATCTACTGCTGCTTAAGAAAAGACATGTGACTTGTGGGTAGATTTGAAAGTCTCAGGTCCTGATTCATTAACTACTTGTGAGTGTAAAAACACATGCAAACATGCAACATGTGCAAGCTGGTTTCCCTTGAGCAAAGAAACACGTGAACATGGGCTGTCCAGGTTTGGCGTCTTTGCCTTAAACAATATACGTTCTTACCAAATAAAAGTACAAAAGGCAAAGATGATGCAAAATAGATTAATTTAGCACATGCAATGAGACTTATTAAACCTATAAGTGGCTTGGGGAAGAGCGATTGTATGCACAAATGAATACAACTGAAAAGCAGGTATTAAATTTGCAGATTTTTTTTTTTTTTAATTTGGGGAAGTCCATTTCTGTCAGTCATAGACAAAATTATATCATTCACTACGTTTTAATAACGAAAGGGTTTATCAAGATTAGACCTCAGTATAAAAAGTTTCTATAATGTAGGGCTAAATATTACTGTATATATAAAGTTTTATATTAGGTATTAACCTCATGTTCTTTGAATGTGATGTAATTTACATAATTATTCTTTGTAAACCGCTTGCAACATGCCCACCTTTTCTGGCAGTAATTTTGGATCTTAGTAAATCAGGGCCTCAGAATCACAAATTAGAGAAAATCTCTAATGTTTTAGACATTCAGCCTCAAGTGTGTGACATACAGCAAGGCCTATCTATGAAGTTCTGTCAATCTGATTTGAATATCCTGATTAAATAAAGCATTTTCTATTTATTTGCCACACATTTTTCTCCATGTTGGACACGACACAGTCTAAGCAACAAGGTTTAGTGGTCTTGCTCAAGGGTCAAACAAAGGCTTTCTACCAGTCCTGGGATTTAAGCTCATAAACGTCTAATTGTTATCTCAGAGCCTTAGCCGAGCCACCATTGCACTTAAAGCCTTAACGACATGTTAAATACTCCATCTGCCAGCCCTAACCAATTTTTCCACATCTTGAATGGCCTATATTGTGAAAATGAGCTACTGTTGTTCTGTACTTGGTGCAGTTTCTTCAGTTCAGTGCTGAAAAAAGACTCACTATTTTTAGAAGCTGTTCGAAATCACTGAATTTATCTACATCATGCGAGAGACTCATTAGAATAACTCATTATGAGTAATCTGTGGTTAAATCTAACATCCAGCACAAATAAATGTGTCACACGAGATGCATTTGAATAACTCTCTGTGACTAGCTCATGACAGCCAATCAACATACAACACGAAAAAAAAAAAACCACGGGAAGCGCTCCAACCCTCATATTATCATTCTCAGTAAATGTCTACATGCAGTATATAAAGTAACATCTGGAGACATAATATTTAGTGCACTAGATACAGACAGCTCTCTAGCTGGCACAAGCACAATAACATAAATTCAACATTCAGCAACTATTCAAATTTCACATCTGAATGATCAGAATGTTGTATTCTGTCATTTCCTACCCGACTTTGTCTGTTGATTTGGATTGTTAATAAACAGCTCATTCTATATCCATTCATCAGTTCGCATCTCATGACATCTACATAATGTCTGGCTGTTTTTCTTTTCTCCATATGTCCTGAATGTTCTCTCTATCAGAATGAGTGGAGTCTTCCTGTGTGCTTGTTTCTTTAGTGAGTACAAATACCAATACAAAGTTTTTTTGTTTTTTTTTAAGAAACAAACCTTCTTATCCTGAATTCATGTGGATCCCCTATAAAAATATCCCTCATTTCCCATTCGCTTGATGATTAATTCTTTATTTCCTGCTAATAAGCCTACCGTTGATATTGTTACATCGTCACTACCAAATAAACAGATACACGTCCTATTCGTCTTCTTATGTACAGCCAAGGACCCCTTTTAATACTAAAATTAAAAAAATAAATAAATTTCACTACTGTGAAAGTAGGAAAAATGCTTCCTTATAATATAATTTTAGAAGAAGGAATCATGCTTGGACCCCTGATAATGCTATTTTAAAAGTGAAAATAGTGCTTGGACTACTCATAATATTTTCAAATTTATAAATCTGCTTGGACCTCTCATATTAATATTTTGAAAGTAGAAATTATGCCACTCAATACCTTTTTAAATTGGACCACTCAATACCTTTTTTAAAAGCAGGAAATTATGCTTGAACCCCTTATAATGCTATTATAAAAGTAAGAGTAATACTTCGACCCCTTTGTGAGAATTCTGGGTTCTTAACATGGGGTCACTGGCCAAAGAATCTGTGTGCCAAATGAATCTGTGTATTTTTCTGACACATTAGCTTCCAGCTCCCACTTGTAGAGTTTAAACCAAACATTATCATTTATATGCTTGGAGGGGAGAGCCAGCAGTTTTCTTTAATATGTATTCATTACTATATTTTAGACAGATTTAATAATATTTAATAATTTAATAATGCATTTGCGCAGGAAGGCTTTTAACATTATCATAATAGAGGAGAGTGTTAACCATTCTCTTTATAACATGGGCAATGTCTCATTATTATTATTATTATTATTATTATTATTATTATTGTTGTTGTTGTTGTCTTTGTTGTTTTGGTGGGTGTGTGTGTCCTACATATATCCTAAGCACTATAAAAATTACACTATTTATTATGCATGTCTTATGTCCTGCATGGCCTGTGGGTTCGAAAACACTACAGCTTTCGGAATCACAAGCTGTTAATATTAATACGCTTGAGGGAAAGCGCCAACTGTTACTTTTCCTACAATACACTAGTCACTATATCACCTCATGATGGACAGAGCAACTGCTACAGTTCAGTCCTTCAGAGCTGGAAGCACATTCATTTACATTAAAGCTAGACTTCTGGTCACCTGGACTTGATCCAAGTTGTAAACCATGCGACTGCATTATGGCTTTTATTTTCGATGACCCACCGTTTGGGAGCATCAATGCTTCTCTCAGACCCTTTGTATTTGTAATGAATAATTTTTTGCATCTCCAACACGTAATATCCTTTCAATGTCGTTTGAGTATCCAAAACAATGCTGTTCCGTTTGAGCTGAATTAATGATCTGCTCATGTTTATCGTGCTAAAAAGCAATCAAGCACTTCATTCTGTCTCATTCAGAGCAGATGACAAGGACAGCACTGACCCTGACCTCAGATTTGGCAATCATTTCCTTCCATTTTAAGATGTTTAAAAAGGTTTCACCATCACTCCTCATCGTACCTGCTTATTATTGGATATGATTAAATGATTTCAAGCAAAGATACGCATCAGGACAAAAAGAAAATATGAATTAGGTATTAAAAGGTGCTAAAAGTTAATAGAATTTAACACACTAAATACCCTGCAAAGAGGGAAAGCTGTGGTCACATGTGAGTGTGGTTAAAAAAAATAAAGCTAAATAACACTATAATGCAATTATAAATGAAATGGTTGTGGATTTATTCCCTTTAAACATGTATTAAATATACATTGTCCAAATACTAAGACGATATGAGGAAACAGAAATTTATACAGGAGCTACAGTGACAAACGTAAGTGAAAACAGGAATGTTAGATGTAATTATAATCGAATAAAAAGCACAGCATGTTCTTTGGTTAATAAAAATGTGTTAAGGGTTGGATAACAAGAAGGATCTTTGGATAGTGCCAGTAACTCTACTTCTACTTCTACTTCTACTGCATTGCACCACCCTGTTGTTGATTATTCTTCTATAACAGCATGCCTCCATGTTGTTTATCTCTTACTTAACACTATATAGTGTACAGCAAGCCCTGTTTAACCAGACTCTACTCTTTGCTTTTGTTTATTTCAGTTGTTGGACATCATTCACTCAGTGGTAAAAAAAAATTAATACTGAATGCTGATTTTAATTAATGACACTGAAGAGGACAGTGGGTTTTACACTTCCTTCATATTGCATCACAGTAATACACCACTGGCCTCACAGCATCAAAAAAATTAAATTAAATTAAATTAAATTAAAACCCTGCCCAGAATAAACCCTCTTTTTTTTTTATAATAAACAAAGTCATATCAAGAGGATCCACTGAGACCTGAATACATGTAACAGCAAAAAGCCTAGGATAATTGAATAGGATTTAAAAAAGCTCTGATATTGCATTTTAGGTGACAGTTTACCTAAGGACCATGCTGAAAAATGTTACCACGTTGAAAAATTTTACGATTTTGAAAAATACCATGGTACCATCTTGAAAATTCCATGTTGACATATTTTACCATGTTGAAAATACACTATATGTCCAAAAGTTTGTGGACATCTGACCATCACACCCATATGTGGCTCTTCTCCAATTGTATACAAGGCAATTGTGTAGAATGTCTCTGTATGATGTAGCATTACAATTTCCCTTCAGTGGAACTAATAGGCACAAACCTGTTCCAGCATGACAATGCCCCTGTGCACAAAGCGAGCTCCATGAAGACATGGTGTGTGAAGGTTGGAGTGGAAGAACTCGAGTGTCCTGCACAGAGCCCTGACCTCAACCCCACTGAACACCTTTGGGATGAACTGGAACACCGACTGCACCCCAGACCTCCTCACCAACATCAGCGCCTGATCTCACTAATGCTCTTGTAGCTGAATGAACACAAATCCCCACAACCACGCCCCAAAATCTAGTGGAAAGCTTCCCAGAAGAGTGGAGTTTATTATAACAGTAAAGGAAGGGCTACATCTGGAATGAGATGTTCAACAAGCACATATGGGTGTGATGGTCAGGTGTCTACAAACTTTTAGCCATATAGTGTGCCATGATACCATGTTGAAAATACTGTTTCCATTTTGAAATGTATTCAAAATGTTTCAGCTTTATAATAAATTTAGATGCTTAGAGAGCATTCAGATCATGAGCATTAGCTGAGTATCATCACCATCATTACTGTTTTCAGTGGGTTTGTGGTAGATGAAAGAATGTATAAAAGCTGTGAGTAAAATAAAGTATGAAATGCTCAGCTATGTCCTTCCTTTACGTTTCTTTCACTGAAAACACTCCACTGGAGCAGTGTGGCTACACAGCAATCAGAGCTTTCCAATCAGAGACCCTTCTAGTGTCTCTTATTGAGAAGGTCATGTTGCCCCCTGTCACAACATTCAGTATCATCGTGCATGCTTTTCTTCCCTCCATCTGTCCTTTTTCTCCACTTCTTTGTTAAAAAAGGCTTGCTTATTTTTTTACGTAGGTGTTTTGGTTATTTATGGTGTTTAAAAAAAAAAGAAAGAGAAGGAGACTGAAGGGTCCTTGAGGTCCTACATCCACCACTGTAGCACCATTTATTTCCTTTTCCTGTGTCCTTTCACTCAAGCTCTTTGACCTCTTTTTGGCCTTGAACACGAACAATGTTATGTATAAGAACTGTATGAAGGTTTCAATGAGCTAACTAGTTATTGTTCCTTTTTTTTTATCGATTCTCTATGTACAGACACACACACACACACGCACACACACGCACACACACACACACACATTTTCCAATTCATTACCAGTAAATAAGATTTCTTTATTGTTTTATTCGATTTGTATACATTAGTTCGCTAGCACTGAGTCATTTAACATATTTAAAGAAACATATATGAGAGGAATAAAACACATTGAGATGTGCAGTTATGGGAAAATAATCAACTTTGGTGTGGTAACAGTAACTCTACTTCATCATCCACGATTATTTTCCAATATTATTTAAATATTTCAAATAAGTAATTTATTATTATTATTATTATTATTATTATTATTATTATTATTATTATTAATTTACTTATTTTAAATATTTAAATAATATTGGAAAATAATCATGGATGGATCAGGATGATGAAGCAGAGTTATTATTATTATTATTATTATTATTATTATTATTATTATTATTATTTTTCAGGGTTGTAATTTTCAGGAACCTGCCAGCCTTCACTATTTCCTTGACACACATAGCACATTTCCACCTAGTTCTTCTCTTAATGTTCTTTTTCCCCCCAAGTGATCTCAGAAGACTGGACTCTTTGAATGTTTGTTTTAAGATAAGGAGAGAAAAATGTGCTGTGAAAAAAAGAAGAAGAAAAAAAAAAGCGCACTATTTCGCAAATGTCCTACTGAGAAATGTTCTTTGCTACATATACATTTATTCAATTGGCAGGTGCTTTTATCTAAAGTGACTTGCAAATGTAAGACTTACAAAGCTAACTGCTGAGCCACTGCTGCTTTTTATTAGAGCTGCATTTCTCATGGCATATTGTCAACCCATATTATATCTGCTGCTATTGTTCTTGGGGTGTGTTTTCATTACAAAGTGAGGCATCTTCTGAAGCCTAAAATCTAAAATATCAAGGGTGTTGCAAGACTATATGCCCCTGATGTAATATGAAAAGCCACTTTCCCACACTGCAGCACTGCTGTACCACCTCGGCTATATTTGATCAAGTAGAAATCAACATCAGAGAATTGGGATCTGCTCAGCACAGCCTGTTGCACAGTGCTTTCTAAGTGTGTATCAGCCCTCCGGCGGTCTCCGCTCCCCAAGACCCCCTCCTCCCTATTGGCGCTGCTGATACTTTGGAGAGAAAAAGAGTGAAAAAGTTCCTTTGCAGGGTTGTTGGGCTTACTCTGACCCTCAGAGTAGAACTGTTGCTCCTCCAAATTCAGAGGAGTTTGTTGAGGTGGTATGGGCACCTTACAAGGATGCCTCCTGGTTGGCTCCTGTAGAGATACACCAGGCATTGCACCCCCACTGGATGGAGACCTAGGAGGAAACTCAGGACCTAGTGGAGTGATTATATCTCACAGTTGGCTTGGGCTTATCTGGGGATCTCCCAGGGGGAGCTGGAAACTGTGGCTGAGGATAGAGAAGTCTGGACTGACTTTCTGATTCCACTGTGACCCCCACCAGTAAAATAAAAGCATTAGGAAAATGAATAAATGATTGGGTGAATGATCTTTTAGCCTATACCTTTTCAGCCTCTGCCAGGAGGTTCAGACTTGGATACGGATGGCTCTCTGAACAAGACATGTGACGTGAAACATACATTCAAATCAACACAGGAGATGGTTGTGAGACATATCAAGTGGTGGGTTAAAATCTTAGTGTCCAGGTTTGAACCCTATTAAAAATCTGTGGTCTAAAATGAAGAGGGCATCCACCTGGTGTCTTAACCGTCACTGTGCCAGCGCCACAGGTATACTAATGCAACACACTTTTTTCCCCAAAAAAATGCATAATCTTATATCCAACAGGTGTGATGGTTCCCCCAACAGGTACAGAGGATTCTTGAGCTGTGATACCTGCAGGATAGCCACTGTTTACTAACTCTAACAAACATCCATTTAGCTCACAAATTAAGCATGATTTATTTCCATGCCATGTCAGTCTGCATGTCACAAATTCTTCGGTGAAGACTGACCAGGTTCTTTCTGTCCTGATTCTTTTTTGCATTCGATAAACACTACAAGGTATTGCAGGGGATATATTGATTAATGCATTAAACCGAATAATAACTTACTCTCAGAAAATAATGGGATACACATTCACACAGTCCAGCAAACAAAATCACTGAGTAATGTCAACCCCTTTTTTTTTTTTTTTACTTCTTGAGTAATCAGACCACAAGTCGGGCAGCAAGCGAGAAATACTGTCACAAATTCCCCCATTGTTTTGAGTTCACTCCATGTGGTCTTTGTGTTAGAACATGTGCTTTTGTTTCTATTCCAATCCTATCTCCACTCCTGTCCTGTCATTGTTTTTTCTACACAACTGTATCCACCTGTTCTGTGTTAAGACCTAGATTAGTATGTCCATGAATACCATGCAGTTTCTTTGACTCTTCTCAAAGTTGAGCTGAACTTTTACCACAGGGTTACTCCTATTATAACTCTCCTCGGTTAACTGGCCAAGGTGGGGGTCTTATGTCTATTTTTAAAGATGAAATCGGATGTCGGATGATTTCTCCTGAACTATATAATAATAGTTTTGAGTTACAAACGTTCCAGATAATGCTGACTAATCCTGTGCTGGTTGCACTTGTGTATCGCCCTCCAAAGTCAAACAGGGATTTTATAAATGAATTTTCTGATTTTGTGAGTTGGCTGATTACACAATTTGACTGTTTCTTAATTATTGGTGATTTTAATGTGCACCTGTGTTGTGGACAGGATGCGGTTTCCAGAGAGTTTGTGAATCTGATTGACTCTTTTGATTTTGTTACAGTGGGTTAAAGCACCAACTCATAAGTTGGGTCATACACTGGACTTGGTTTTATCTTACAACCTGCCCATTCAGGATATTATGATTGATGAGGTAGTGTTCTCTGACCATAAATCTGTGTTTTTTAATGTCTGTTGTTATAAGAATGTGAGAAAGTCATGGCCTGAAAAACTACTGTCTCGGAGAATTGGCTCCTCAACTAGTGCAGACTTCTCTATGTTGTATAGAGACTGTTATGAATCTTCTGTATCTGAATTATCTCTGATGAATTTAATTGTTGATGAGCAGTTGGAATGGTTTAATTCTGTATGTGCTGAGATTTTGGATAGTGTTGCTCCTCTTAAAGTTAAAAGGGGTAAAACTAAACATCTGCCATGGGTAAATGAGTCCATATGGACGCTTAGACGACATGCGCGACAAGCTGAGAGGAGGTGGAAAAAACAAATTGCAGGTCCATTACGAGACTTTCAGAGAATCTCTCTTGACATTCCAGAAGACCTCTAGAGATGCAAAACATAAGTATTACTCTGATGTTATTACTCAACATGTAAATAACCCTAAAATTTTATCTGAGACCATAAATTCAGTTATTAATCCTCTGCAAACTAGGTACCCAGATCCTTCTATCCTGAATTGTGAAGATTTTCTTAATTTTTTTAATAAGAAAATTGTTGATTTACATGCTAAAATTCCGAAACTGCAGGCGGTTTCTTCCGTGGACCTGGCTGTGCCTTGTAGCATGGAATGGAGAGAATTCCATTATATTACTCTTCCAGTTTTGGCAGATATTGTAGCACATCTTAAACCTTCTTCATCTAAAGGGGATGTTATGTCACCTCACCTTTTTAAACAGATTTTTTCTAGTGTAGGGACCATGGTGTTACAAACTTAACAAATGCCTTAGTCAGGGCATTTGTCCAGAAGATTTTAAGCATGCTACAGTTTTTCCTCTCTTAAAGAGGCCTAATTTGGCAATAGAGCATCCTAATAATGTTAGACCAATCTCAAATTTACCTTTTTTAGCCAAGGTTTTAGAAAAAGTGGTTTTTAAGCAACTACAAGCACACGTTATTTTGCATTCAATTGGTGAGCCCTTTCAGTCGGGCTTTAAATCCTGTCATATTACTGAGACAGTGTTGGTCAAAGTGTTAAATGATATTTTTGTATCACCGGACAATGGCGAAAATGTTATTTTAATTTTGCTTGATCTCAGTGCAGCGTTTGATATGGTGGACCATGAGATTTTAATTAAGCGCTTAGAACACTGGCCTAAAAGGTAATGTGCTGAAATGGTTCAAATCTTATCTTAGGGACAGATTTTTCTCTGTTAGCTTTGGGGGCTGTAATTCATCAAAATTACATCTTCCCTGGGGAGTTCCACAAGGATCAATTCTTGCTCCAATTTTTTTTCCCCTTTATATGCTACCTTTGGGGGCAATCTTTCAGAAACATAAAGTATCGTTTCATTGTTACGCTGATGATACTCAGATTTATTTGCCCGTGAGAGAGTTAAATTCAAATTCATTTGATGCTTTATTTGCATGTTTACACGATGTTAAGGATTGGATGGCTTCAAATTTTTTGAAGCTTAATGAAAGTAAAACTGAAGTTATCGTGTTTGGTCCTAGAAAGCATGAAGTGCTTCAGTGCTTGAATGCAACTTCTTTGTCGGGTTTTATTAAATCCAGTGTAAAAAATCTGGGATTTATTCTGGATAGTGATTTAAAGTTGGACAGGCAAATAAATACTGTGGTGAGATCTTGTTTTTTTAATCTACGTCTGCTAGCCAAAACTAAACCATTCCTATCCAGTTCAGATTTTGAGAAAGCAATTACTGCCATTGTTTTTTCTCGAATGGATTATTGTAACTCCCTTTATTATGGAGTTGACGCTCAAGCACTTATGCGTTTACAGAAAATCCAAAATGCAGCAGCAAAAATGAGCAAGTCGGCAAAGAAATATGAATCGGTAACTCCGTTATTCATTTCATTTAAGCGGCTACCAGTACGACTTAGAGTTATCTATAAGATTCTCGTACTGGTTTTCAAGGCCCTGCACAATCTAGCTCCTGTGTATTTGTCCATTATGGTGTCATTCTACTTTCCCTCTAGATCTCTGAGATCAGAAAACCGACATCTCTTATGTGCTATTTTCTCGAGCAGGCCCTAAATTGTGGAACGATCTCCCTCTTTCTATTCGATCTATTAAATCTTTACCTATGTTTAAATGTATGTTAAAACACCATCTTTTAAATACAAATGGGGAGCTCATTGGATGAAGTTATTGCGTGTGTGAATGTGCAGGTGATATTTGTGTGTCTATTATTGTATTTTTATTGTATTTCTTAGTATGTGAGTGTAAAGCACTTTGGGCAACGCAAGTTGTATTAAATTGTGCTATATAAACAAACAAACAAACAAAAAAAGTCTAATCACACTATTTGTCCCCTGCTATTTCTCCCATTTACTGGTTCCCCCAGTTATGAATAGGGATATTCTGTGTTTAATCTACGTTACTGACACTGATTATGATTCATGGATTGCCCCTAATAATAAAGAACACATTGATTTTACACACTTGTATCCTGCCTCCTACTACTCCTACTGTTTATTTTGCTTTTTTTAATATCAGCTAAAAAGGATCTCCATCCAGGGTGTTTTTATGAAAAGAAAAGCCAAGTGTGAAAGTGCCCTTAAACAGCACCTTTTCCTTTTTATTTGCATCCACCTGTTTGCCCGGTTTCACCTCTCCATCTGTCCTGACAGAACGCCTCCTCAGAAGAGACTGGTGGGAAATGTGGCCACTGCTTGTGTCCTGATCTCTCCTGGTTGTACTGCCATGCTTCCAGATGGAGAGGAGCAAATCGCCCATCTGCTGGTAGGGGAAAGAAAAAAAGGTCTGTGCATCTCAGAGGTGTGTTAATTTGGGATTTTTGCTGAAGCTGGGTGAGAAGCTTTTTGCTGTAATCAGTGAAGTTATTTGGGTAACGTCTATAAATTTCTTTTTCCACAATGCATAATTGCTTAATGGTTACAGCTGTAACTGTTTGGGGCTTGAAACATACAGCTTCAAAATGTTACATGTTTCTTTCATTCGTTTTTCAAATAGGATGTTAAAAAATTGTTTATTGTCTTTTATTGTTATAATTATTTTAGATTTTGTACTAAATTATTCATTATTGAGTTCACAAACTGCCACATAGTCTGTCCTGTATGTGAATAATCATATAAATCTTTTTGTCACTTCATGTACAGTAAAGTGAGCTTATAAGGCTTCGTAGAATACTATGTATGAGGAAATGAGGTTTAATTTACAGTTAAAGGACATTTAAATAAACTGGTAACTTGTTAGTGTATTTATAAACAGCAAATATTAAGAAATTCTGAAATTGATCGAAATATTTCACTTTTCACTCAAGTTGTTGCTGATAAAATAATTTGTAATGGAAAACAATTATCAAATTAGAAAACAATGCAAAATAGTGCCATTTTCACTAGTGGTCTCACACTTTGGACCCCACATTAAGGAATCATTTTCTGTCTTCTCTCAGGCTTTCATTAAGTATGCACTATTAAACCTATTAAATCAACATCATTTACAAGAAAGCTTCTAGCTGGTGTGTGGTCATCAATTACAGCCAGTGAGAGGACGAATGAAAAAGACCGGGAGGATTTATCAATAATTCACAACATTGTAATGTGAAAAGTTCCTGCTCTGGTCAGAGAGAGAAAAATAGAGATGAATTAGCTCAAGGCCATTTTACCAACTTGGAAAAAACCTGTAAAAGTTTACAAGTTTACTGTCAGAACCAAGATAAAGCATTTTTAAAGAGAACAACAAAGTTAAATAATCAGTATTAATCCTTTACAAAATGCTTTTTGAGCTCCATGTAACATCTCAGCACTGACGAAGCTGTGTGTGATATAAAACTGACAGTTTGGTCCACGTTCTTGCACTAGAGTATAAATATAGATGTAACAATAAATAATAACTGTATGTATTCTCACTGTTTGATGATTGTTTTAAAGTGAATGCCTGACTGAATGACATGCTCACGTCTTCACGTGTCACGTGTCTTTTCCTCCTTTCTATCAGCTCCTCCTGAATCAAACAGAACGTATTTGGAGAAACTTCACAGGAATCAGAGACGACTTCAGCATTTTCCCCAGGCTGGGTTTCACTCAAAGAATTGACTGCAGACACAAAGATAGAAGGCAGGTGTGGTGTTGTGGTGGTTGCCTTTTTCTAAAAGTTGCCTCTCTTGAGGAAAAAACTTTAGAATAGTGTTAAGAAGGATTTTATTTTGGAGCAAGAAAAACCTCACCACCCGTGTTCTGAGTTCTGAATAAAAAGAATGTCTCATCTCATAAAAAGAGCAGTTTCTCAACCGCTAGTGCAGAAATCATGTTGCAGAATACAAGAACTAGTTTTTCTCCCATCCTATGAATGTTTTCCCCACTACCATGGCTTCATGCATATAATACGTGCATATAATACTTTCCCAGTGGACTGATGTACAGTTCAGGAGTAAAATATTTTTTGAAAAATGGATGCTAAAGACTGGAGAAAATTCTCATTTATAGTTGAAACTATTTTGTGTGGTACGATTTGTTTCTTTTCTAGTATGTCCCAGTTTATCACAGAATATTGATTTTGAAACCATACTAAAAACATATATAATTAGAAATAACTGAAAGAACATGATTAATGTTCGTTTTGTGCTCCTGGTTTAATTATTTATTCCTAATACTTATGTGAAGTATACATTAAACCTCAGACTACCACTCAGATCATCCCAGTTTTGACAGAAAATATAAATCAAAGACCTTTTAACCAGAGTCCTGGGATCTACTCATTTGACATGTACGTGCAAGCTTGTGTTTTGTCTTTTGAAATGTGGTTTAACTGTCACATAAAAGGTAACAGTTGTTCCAACTTTGAAGTTGATGAAAAACTAGGACGAAAAAAAAAACTCTATGAAAAAAATCTAGTAATGATAGAGCAAGGGGTGGGGTTAGCTTTACAGATTTCCATGCCTTCATTTGTAGAAAATCTAATGAAATTGCTCTAGTTTGCATTTATATTGAGTTCATGTGAAATTGGATTGGTATGGGGGAACAGTAAGGTCCCTCTGAAAGAAAAAAAATCTCAGAAAACTAGTTTTCTATTTCATCCTTCCTAACCGCCACAGGCGTTGTATAACACAACGGGTCCAACAAGATTACCAGGTGACAATAAACACTGCCATATTGCAATCATTCCCTTTTTCCTGGCCTCACAGGCCATGCTGTTTTAAGGTATGGTGCTATCCACTTATCAGTGTGATAGCTCAAAACAAGGAAGCATAGGACACCATGATACATGTTACAGACTGGTCTGGAGTCAGTCAGTCATGTATCCGCCACATTGAATAGATCTAAGCAAAAAAAATTCCAACCCTTAGAGTCATAGGATACAAAAGCCAGAAACTTTTAAATATTAAACTGATATTTGCAAGAAATTTTATCCTAGTGATAACAGATATAAAAGAACTCAGAAGGTGAGAAGCAAGAACACGCCATGACCAAGAACAAAAACCAGAAATATATACACAGTATGATTCAAAGTCTAAACAAGACACAGGAGTCATAGATAATAGGAAGAACACATGAAATCCAATGAACAAGGAAGAGGAAGAAGACCAAAACAATAACAAAAGTACATGGAGAGCTAAAAACAAAACACATGAGAAGAAGACAGCATTTGTCACACTGTAACTGTGATGCATGTTGAGAGGGGGAATTCTTGACAACCAGCAAGAGACTATTAGAGCTCTTACTGTATTTCTAATCTGATTCTGATATTACAAGGGTTATTTTAAAATGCAACTTTGAAAATAACATCCTCTAGCCTTGTGCTCTACAGTTCCTGGCATCTGCTATTGTTTTTCAGTTGTACTTCAGATGTTAACATCAAACAGGTCCCAGGGAGTTAAAGGCCATCGGAGATACAAGGGTACTAGGGGCAGGTGGCCTCCAGTGTAAGGAATGTACATCAAGAGAAGTTCTGATGTCCTTCTTGCCAGTTCTGAGATGTCTCTGTGTTCTGATCCAAGGTCAAGTGGCTCTCTTTGCTATGCACAGGCTGTCCTCAGGTGGGTCTAACCCCAATGGTGTGGCAGACTGCGCTGTCAAGACTCTGCATATGTCCAAGGGAATGTAGTGCCAGTGGGGATTCTCCTTGGCAGAGCTGGACAGGCCTCTGGGAAAGGAAACTCTGGTTCATGACTGGCCTCTCCACATATTATATTCCTTTCTTACTTTAGCACTGATTCTTCTCAGTCTGTACAGGATTCAGCAACAAGGCCCTACTTGTGGTCTCACCTTCCACTGCTGCTTTCATTGGCTCTGTGGTTAAGGCTCTGGACTACTGATCAGGAGGTTTTAAGTTCAAGATGCAGCCCTGCCAAGCTTCCAGTGTTGGGTCCTTGAGCAAGTCCCTTACCCCTGCCTGCTTCAGGGACGCCGTATCATGGCTCACCCTGTGCTCTGGCCCAAGTTTTCTAACAAACTGGAACATGCTAAATAGTATTTCACTGTCCTGTATGTGTATTATTATTATTATTATTATTATTATTATTATTATTATTATTATACATTTTATTTATAGGGGCCTTTCATGGCACTCAACGGACACCTTACAAAGTCCATAGAACAGGGTGAAACAATAACATTGAACAATAATAGTCAATACAACAAACAAACATAAAATCACATAAATGCCTGCCTAAAAAAATAAGTTTTAAGACGATTTAAAGACCGGAAGACTTGAACTATTGAGAACTTCTACAGGAAGTGAGTTCCATAAAAGGGGAGCCGTATAACCAAAAGCTCGTGACCCCATGGAAGTTGTCCGAGTGCATGGGAAGTTTTATCGAAGACGACACCCAAACTTTTAACCTGATTAGACAGAGGAACAGGGCAATTGTCTATTACCACAGAGGAAATATTTGACATATCTATTGTGGTTTTTGTACCAACGAGAAGAATTTCTGTTTTACTACTATTTAATTTGAGAAAATTACTTGAAAACCAAGTTTTTAATTCATCAAGGCACTCGACAAGAGCAGAAGAAGGAAACTTTGAGGAGAGTTTAGAAGACAGATAAAGTTGGGTGTCATCAGCATAACAATGGAAATCAATACCATATTTCCTAAAAATGGTGCCAATTGGTAAAAGGTAGATAAGAAACAGAAGAGGTCCCAAGACAGAACCCTGTGGAACACCAGTGACAACATAAGTAGGTTTTGATTTAAACGGTTTGAGTTGTACAAATTGAATGTGGTCTGTGAGATAGGAACGAAACCAACATAAAGCCGTAGCAGTAATTCCAGTAGATTCCAATCTGCTTAAGAGTATGGAGTGTGAAAAATGCTGCACTAAGATCGAGAAGTATAAGTATTGATAAAAGTCCAGAATCAGCAGCTAGTAATAAATCATTGGGTATCTTTACAAGTGCAGTCTCGACACTGTGATAGGAACGAAACCCTGATTAGAACTGCTCATATAAACTATTACTAGAAAGATGACCACGGATCTGGGGAGCAACAATCTTTTCAAGAATTTTTGACAAAAACGGCAGATTCGAAATAGGACGATAATTATCAAAATTCTTTGAGTCAGTCCCCAGTTTCTTGAAAGTGGGTGTTATCACTGCAATTTTAAATGCAGTAGGGACTGTACCAGAAAGAAGTGAAGCATGCATGATGTCTGTGATTAAGGAGGAAAGAAAAGGTAAACCAACTTTAACCAAGTGAGTCGGTCATGGGTCCAGTTGACATGTGGCAGATTTAGATTTTTGTACAATGGAATATATTTCCTCAACTGTTGGAAGTTTAAAAGTAGAAAAAGTAGAAACAGAAGATAACGGAGATAACACTGGGCTAGAATGAAGTATGTTACAATCAGAGTTTGGTAGAACCAATTGCTGATGAATGAGTTCAATTTTCTTATTAAAAAAGAGCATGAATGCTTCACACAGCTCAGTAGAGTATATATGAGAGTTTGATAAATCAAGTGGCTTTAAAATAGTGTTAACCACAGAGAAAAGAGATTTTGTGTGTCTCACACCAGACCCAATTAAACTAGCATAATAATCTGATTTCACAGTGGAAAGTGCAGTCTTGTATACTTTCATATGGTCAGCATACAGATCTTTATGTACTACGAGTCCAGTCTTGACATATAATCGTTCTAATCGACGCCCCTTGACTTTTAGCTGGCGGAGTTCTGATGTAAACCAGGGTGCAGAGTTGACAAACGAAACAGTCCTGGTTTTCAATGGAGCACAAGCGTCAAGGATCATTTGAAGATTATCATTGTAATGCTGGACTAAATCATCAAGAGTCCATGGATAGTCTTTACAGGGAAGTGTGGAAAAACATTCTGTGAGGATCGAGGCATCAATATTCTTAATATTACGAAAAGTAATAGTACGACTCAGATTAGGTTTAGATACAGATAAAGAGACATTAAAAGACACCAACAAGTGATCAGACAGTGATAAATCAGAGGTAGTGCAATTATCTGGAATCACACCTGAACAGCAGACCAAATCCAGACTATGACCTTTTGAATGAGTAATCCAAAACTATCCATTCTTTATAAAAACTCATTTGAACATGAATTTTCTATGTTGTCTACATGAATATTATAATCACCAACCAAAACCACATTGGGGGACAAGGAACATAGAGAAGTTAAAAATGCAGAAAATTTCTGCAAGAATGCAGGCTTGGCCTTTGGAGGCCTGTACACCACAGCAAGAATGGTTGCAACAGATCCACTGATTTGCAAAGCGATAGATTCAATGATGTACATTCTGTTACAGGAAGAGTTGTAACTTTCCATTTTTCCTTATGTAATATTGCAAGCCCCCCCACCCCGACCAACAGTACGTGGTTTGCTGGTAAAAACATATCCCGGAGGAACAGAATGATTAAAATGAAAAAGTGATTACTTCATTGCAAAGTCTCAGTTAGACAAAGAAAATCGAACTTACGATCAGAGAGTAGGAGATACACGAAAGGACCTTAGTTGGAAAGTGATCGAACATTCCACAGTCCGAATAAAAGACCAAAAGGATGGAATTGCACTCGCAGAGACAGTTTTAAAACTCCGGCGAGATCCACGATGGACATATTTACAGCGCGGTATAAAAGCAATATCCTGATGTAAGTACAAAGCAGGCAGAAACTCCTCGTAATGAACGCATAGCTGCAACAATTCCGCTGCCGAGTATTGATAGAGGGAAAACACAGGATGAAAAATTGAGCAGAGAATAATCCACACAACTGCAAGCCATAAAGGCAGTTTGACAATCATCTTAACCGCAGCTGAGCAGGAGGTTAGAGGAGAAGTCCGACAGCCGAAACAGATTTCCAGATGAGCAGTAATCCAACAATGCTGGGAACAATCTCCAGATAGCAAGTAGCGGTAGACCAAAATCTCATCCAAGCATACGAAGTTTGTATAAAATAGTCCAGACAGGTGAATAAAACACTATAAAAAAATAGAGGTAAACACAGATAAACTAAAATCCTCCTCTGAGCAGCGGCTGCTAACTGCGCCAGCGTTCACCCCGGAAGTCCTGGCTCCAGATCTATGCCTCCAGAGCATACATGTGACCATAAAGGCTTCTTCTTCTTCTAAGTACCATGGCAGCTTTCACACCAAGCAGATCTGCTGTCCCAGATGGACGGTGAGATTTAGCATTCCCAACCAGGTCATCTGTATTTGCAGGCTTGTCCCATCAAAATGAACCACCAGCTGAAGACTCTGATCTAACAAACCAGAAAAATTTCTGAACAAAAGAGCCCCTAGCAATTGGGTCATGTATGCCCTTAGGTGGAAATTGTTCTGCAAATGATGTTTACTTTACTGTCTGCAACCTGTGCATTGCTCTGTTCCTGGGTTCTTGACCTTTCTTCAAGGATCTCTGAACAGTCTCCTACCCTGTAGTCCTTTAGGAGCTCCAGAGTTTTAAACATCCCCTTTTTTACTATTCATGCATTTACTGAAGAGTCTGGGAAGTATAAATTTAAACACCAGGCACAGATTAATCTTTTATTTTATGAAAAAGAATCAGGAAGTGCTAAATTTGGGGTATGGTACAAGATAATGTGCTCAATCTTTAAAAATGTGATTTAACTTTTCCATGGCAAATTTGAATTTCAACACACACTAGAACATGGAATAAACAGTGTAAGGAACATGGTGTCATAAGTGCAATTTTTAAAGCAAGTATCTTGGCTAAATTGTGACATTTGTGACAGTCCAGCCTACCAGTCTTTGATAATCATCCAACGAGGTTTGTCTCTGGTCTACAGTACTCCTAATAAAAGAGAAAATGTGCTTACTTTACTTAAAAACTAGTGGTACAATTTAATGTAAGTGAGGTTTATTCACCATAAATTTCAAAAAGGAATGTAAATCTCATGATATTGACTAGGAATGGGGTTGCTTAAGAGGTGTAATGCAGCATTAGGTGATAATTTATTATATAAACTATTTTTTATAAGCAGTTTTAAGGGGCCCAGTCAATTCTTACCTAAAACACCAAAGATGGAAGCCTGACTCAAACACAACGCGAGGGTTAAATCCACAACCAAATCATGACAAAATATACAGTTAAGGTTAGAGCAAGGTATGGGCTTAGTTTCATATCTTCTTTTAGGGGTTCATTTGTAAGAAATCACCTCCAGTTGTTGAAATTTCTATGAATTTTGTGCAAGATTGGATTGGCATCAGTGGATTTAACGCAAAGTCAGAGGTCTTCCTATTGTAATTCTAGCTCTCTGAAAAATTCAGACAAAA
This sequence comes from Pangasianodon hypophthalmus, assembly GCF_027358585.1. Classification (NCBI taxonomy): domain Eukaryota; kingdom Metazoa; phylum Chordata; class Actinopteri; order Siluriformes; family Pangasiidae; genus Pangasianodon; species Pangasianodon hypophthalmus. Next base: position 28,907,162 of record NC_069714.1, read on the forward strand.
AAGTCATTGCTCATTCAAGCATATACGGAAGGACATGGGTGATAAACTACATAATGTTCACAATCTCACAAATGTGATTGCATAAAATAAAAAAAAAGAAATAAAAAAAAATAAAACCATAACGTTTCCTTCTCCTCCCCTGTTTTTAAATCTTATGTTTTTTTTATGATTGTGTTCATTTAAATCCCCTTTAAATTTCCTCTGAAGTAAAAAATAAATTGTTAATGTTATTTCCTTCTAAGATGGCACTGAAGGGGCATTAAACTTTTCCGCTGGTGTAAAATGTGAAAGAAACGCATTTGGTGTAAGCCAGAGGAGAGGCTTTGAAGATGAAGATGAAAGTCAGCAGTGCTGATGTTGGAGAATGAAATGTATTAAACTGGAACTAAAGAAACTTGAACTAATGGATCACGATTAGACTGTAATTAGATGGTTGAATATGGATGATCTCGCCACACTAACCGCTTAAACTCCTACCTTATCAATCACTTCTTCATTTTTAAGTAATATTAAGAAGCTTTCAGAGGAACCAGATTCCAAAGGGAATCCATCGTCTTCTGGGTGACCCTGGAAAAAGCATTACTTTTCTACACCGTATCCTGTGAAGACACACAGTACTGAGTGTGTTGAAAGGATGTTCAGTATAAGCAGGATGTTCAGTATGGGATGAGCGCAGGACAGTCTTTATGATTACAGCAGCAGTATATACAGTATCATTAGCAAATCTCAGTTTGCTAATAAAATGAAAATAAATTGGAGGAGTAGTTTTCAAAATGAAAAACTCCTACACTGAACATGAAAAGAAATGCAATATTCGTTCCATCGTGGATGACCAAAGGAATCATACAAATAAAGAATTATTTTAAGTGGCTCAAATACTTTGGATTATAAAAATTTTATTTCCAAGATAAAATGGTGGTCAAATCATGCAGCCCTTAGTAGGGTGCTTCGGTCTGGTTCTAAAGCGTTCAACGTCTTGTTTGTTTGTTTGTTTGTTTGTTTGTTTGTTTGTCTTGTTCAGCAGACAATCCAAAGGCAATAACGATGGTTAGCAATATATAAAGGTACATTTCCTGGACTAATAAACCTACTCCTAAGAGATCGAAGGAAAATAAATGATAAAGAAAAGCAGAATAGCATGATCTTTATAATAAAAACTAAGAGAAAAAAATAGAAAAATGTTATGCACATGTGCCTCAACAAAACAAAGACAAAAAATGACAGAAAAACAGGAATGAATACATGTGAGGGGGGAAAAATGGAGAGAAAAAAGAGAGAAAAACAAAGTTGGTGTTAACAGAGCAAAGCAGTAGCGTTCTGTATGGTGTTTTCACCACGTATGAATTTCAAATAACTTCCAGTCTGAAGATAAACTCAAGCTTTTTTCACACTATGTAGCAGCTACGTTTTCGGTAATAATGCGACCGATAGCTGACTCGGAATAAAAACAGTCATGTATAAACCTCATTAAACTGATTGAGGCAAATCCGAATGAAATTTATAGACATGGCACTTTGTTGTATTTTTATGTATTAATCTTTTCTTTTTTTTTTCATCAACCTTTTCAGACTTTTTTTTCTCATTTGCCCAAAACACAGAACTGTCATATTTTTTTATTATTATTGTTATTATTATTATTATTATTTTCACCTAAAAAATGTCACTGAGCTAAATTTTGGTGCAACCCTAAATTGAGCTAAGTCAAACATACATTGCTAGAGTTTATTTATTAGCCTACTAATGTGAGATGAGAAAGGGGGCGGGGCTTCCTGGGTGTCAATTAATATCAGAGAGTTCAAAACACCTACTCACTTGTCAATCATTCCAGATTCATATGTCGATTGGCTCATCTGCTGCTTTTTTTTTTTTATTATTATTATTTTTTTTTTTTAGAAAACTGCTCTTTTGGCATATTTTTAAATGATAATTTATAGCATAACATACCCCATTTTTAATGCGCAGAGCTCCTAGGAACAATGTGTGACAGTCTGGATCTCTCGCCAGACGATGTCAAAAGTAAAAATGATCTCTTTCTGTGTGCACTGTGCTGAGTAAATGCGAGTTATCCATTTCTCTCTCGTCGCCTGCCATCTGCACACTGCTGCTTAATTACATCCTCAACCTGGGGAGATTAGCAGCGCTAAACTGATGAGGATGATTTCAAACCCAGAAGAGGAGCAGATTTGTGCCTGGGGGAATGTACACACAAACTCATTTACAAACACAAATAAACTGCAGAGTCCATGAGTACACAAGATCAACTCTCAGAGAATCAGATGGGTTTTAAACCTGATTATTGCTCTGCTGAAACCACAGTGAAGTCAGCCCAATATTGAAGTTAGTGCTCTGATTAAAATGATGTATTAATCGTTTTCAAGGCATTTCTATGAATAGCAACTGTAATACACATAGCTAGTAATTTTACTTCTTGCTGATTATTATTAATAATAAGTATTATAATCAGTCTGTATATTATAAGTGATTTCTTTCACTTTATCCTTATTGCATAGAAATCTATTTACTCCTAAATCATTACTACTCACAAGTTGAGCCAGTACATGGATCTTTTTAATGTTCATTACAAGCAGTGTTCATCACAGAGCACCATTTGCACACACATTCACACACTCATTCACACTTACTGGGAATGTAGAGCAATCCATCCACATAGTGGAATGTTTTTGGGAGGAAACTGGACTGGAAACCCAGAGGAAATCCACATGCAGACATGTGAAACTCTGGTCAGGATCGGAGCCGGGACCCTGGAGCCATGAGATGGCAATGCTACCTGTTGCGCAAATTATTTTATATGGATTTTTGCCATATAATTTTTTTTGCCATATAAAAAATAGATAATAGATATTATTAATTTTATGATCACTGTTTTTTTTATTATTATTATAAATGTATTCATTATTTATTCATTATTTATTCTATTTATTAACTATACTATATCTGTTTATAAAGAACCTACATTAAAAAGCAGGTCAAAGTGCTTTACAAAGAAAAAAAGGCAAATAAAGAAGAAGAAGAAGGAGAAGAAGATAGAGAAAATAAAAATGTAATAGAAATTCGGAAACTAAATATAATATATAAAAATAAAAATCAGTAATATAAGGTAACCGTGAAATATAATAAGTAATTAAGATAAAGTAGTAATAATGAAATGGGTTAAAAATAATAATATTTATTTTATATAATATTTACAAAATAAAATAAAACTGTAGTTAAAGCTCAAATAAAAGCCAGACACAGTTACAAGCTATGTATTTTTATTGTTGCGATACAGTTTGAGATACAAACATAGTCCACATCCTGATGTGTTAATTATGTGTTATTCAGCTGCTGATTTGCACAAACACACTCTTTTTTTCTGGTTCTATTTAATATTAGGATAAAATGAGCTGAGCTCTGTTTTGGACGTATGTTCCTCATTGCATACTTTCGATGCATTTGCACTAACTTTAATCTGAACATAGGCAAATCGTTTTCATTACATAGGGAAAATCAGGAACCCGGTGAAGGTGCTGACTCTGTTGTAACTGTCAAAAATGTGCAGACCGCTCCAAAGCCCAATGTACACTTCATCGCCCTTTTCCAGGATAAGCACGGCCCGGTTCGCTCCGTTCACGTCTTTATGGCTGCTGTTGTAATCGTAGGTAGCCACTACTTGCTCGCCGTTTTTACGCAGATGGACGCCCATGCTGTATTGTCCGGTTGCAAAAGCGGAAAAGCCAAAGTAGTACACACCTTTCACAGGAGCGGTGAACTTTCCTGCAGAAAGAAAGAATCTTAATCAGAGACACTGCTTATTTCAAGAACTGATTTTTTTTTGTATGGATAAAATGATGAATTAATTTAAAGTGAGTCAGTGAGCTGTAAGTGAGTGCTCAGTCAGCTTATCCTTCACCTTCTCATTCACATATCATCATCTTGTATTTTATTATTAAACTGTCTCTTGCGTTTACATTTGATAGTAAAGGAAAAAAAAGCTATTTCCTTCTTCGGTGCAAATTATTTGCCCAGATTTTTTTTTTCTGGTTTAAAGGCAAGTGCTTACATTTCAAGGTGGTAGACTAGATGCTATTGTAAAATCCCATCTCTGGTGCTTCTACCTCAGATCTACTTAATTAAGATGCTTCTACTGAAAATCTAGCAATGTCAAAGGCTCAGAAAATTGACTAAAGCAGGTGCATAACTCGACTCTGAATACAAGGAACTTTCCCTACAGAAATAATGACGTATTATTTGGACTCATGTCAGCGACTCTGAATATGATAAAGCTGCTATGGCTAACTTGTTTTCACTTATGGAATGAGACGCATAGTACCAGTCGTGGGACTGTAGGCACCCCCGATGTTTGTGAAAACTTTCTGGAACTTCAGGATCTCCTCAGTTGAGTATCCTCCCACAGTCTGACCGCTGTGGCCGAAGAGAGAAGCTGAGAATGCAACATTAGGTTTGTCTGTCGAAAAAAACAATTCAGACAAACACATTAGCAAATTGCAATTCATGCAATTCAGTGACATGATGTTATCACATAGTTATACTATATACTGTACGTACAGACAGATGAAAGATTAAAGGATGGCTCTGTCATGCTGTCGGGAGCATTTATTTATTGTGCTTGGTCTCCATTTGTCCCCTTAGAGTGATGCGTCACTTCAAATAAACACAATGCTCAGGACTGAACATTGTAAAATGATGTAAATCATATGCATTCTTTTGGAAGAATGGTGTTCAGTTCTGCAGTACAGTCTCAGAGATATGTAGAATAGATGCCAAGGAGAATTGAGGCTGTTTTGGAAAACTGTGGTGGTCCACCCTCAACTCTAACACATTTTATGTTGGGTTTTCCATTAATCTTTCAACCGTCCATGTTGTTTGTTGGTGTTTGTGTAGTAATATGTAATTTGGGATGTTTATACTCAATACAGGGTGAAGTGTATGCAAATTCTGGCATTTAGCACTTGCGCTGTGAATTACTGCAGCTTAAAAGTCACTTCGGGAACAGAGATGGTGTATGAAAATTAATACCACCGAAGGGCAGATATTAAATTATAGTGTAAGTCCATTTCCATCATTTGGAAACAAAATAAAGTGGAATTTGATCAAAGGCTTTTGAACGTGCCTTAGTATCTCAAAATAGTGATAAGTTTATTGAAATTATGACTTAACATTAGTGCATACATATAGTATATACACTAAACAGACCTCCAGCTCTGACTGCCTTTTTGTTGTTGTTGTTTTTTTAACAATGCCCTTCCACACTCTTTTACGTTGAATTTTACTGTATTTTGAACAGCCCTTTGACATGTCTCACAGCTTCATATTTGACACACAATTACATAAATTAGAGTGTACTCCACCATCATTAACAAAAACAGCACCCCCTTTTTAGGGGCACCTCCATGTTGCGGTGCCTCGATAATCAAGTAAATCGTTAGTAAATTAAGATGCAAGTCATAATATTTCGAAGCAGAGCTTTAAATAAAGTAAATTGCACATACCTTATTTCTGACATATATATATATATATATATATATATATATATATATATATGTATGCATTTATTTATGTATTTCTTCTGAAATAACTGACAGCTGACCTGTCTGTGCTTTACCTGCTAGCTGTTTCTGGAGTGCCTCTAGCTTGACCTTCTGGTCTGCCACCGTGGATTTCAGTTCATTGAGCTCATACCGAATTTCAGCGCTGCATGTGTTTCCTGTGAGATAACAAGACATAAAAACATCTTAAGAAAGTTGAAATGACCCATCAGATTAAGCTTCAGTTAATTAAATACTAAATATGAATGAGGCAGCATGTATTACATAAGAAAGATTCAATCGCCTTGTGGGTGAAGATGTTCGCAGAAAATTCCTCACCTACCAGATTCTTACACTCATGCATTCACAGATATAGAGCACTTGACTATGTTAGGTTTGCAGAAACAGACCATATATTATCAACACCATTTTAAATCTGTTTTCAGCTTTATGACCTGAATCCTTATTCATGTAGCTCCTATCTGTGGTTATATGACTGAAAATATCTTTTCTACATTGTCAGCAAGATGGCAAAGAGTGGACAGAGTTTACTGGAAGGACTGATACTGTTCAGAACTGAGTGACGTCACTGTGGGTTTAACAGGAAAGATGCAAGGCAGGACAGAGAGATGGTTAGTTATGGTAGAAGTGATGTTGATACCTGTTGGTGTGATCTGTGACCCTTGATGACCCACACCATTGCAAGTTATTCTTTGGTCCAATTGGCATGTTTATCATTCAATTCAATTAAATGTTATTCATATGTAGAAAATTAAATGTATATAGTCTATACTTAGAACCATATATTCTTCCTTGGATAGCCTTAGAACTGCAATTGTTAAAAACAATTTTGCACTCAAGTCTCCATCATTGAGCAGCATGAATTCAGAAATGACTCGGATGCTCATACTCATAATTTGCTCATAAGCTCACAAGTTCCTGTTTATATAATTGCACTTTTGGACTATATAGTATACAGTTATAGAAGGGAATTATTTATAATTGCACTATCCGGTGATGAGGATGGGTTCAGTTTTGAGTCCGGTTCTTCCTCATGTCGTCTCAGGGAGGTTTTCTTCACCACTGTTGCCTCTGGCTTGCTCTTTAGAGACAAATTTATACATTTATCTGGAATTTATATATTTCTGTAAAGCTGCTTTGTGACAATGCCTTTTGTTAAAAGTGTACAAATAAAATTGAATTGAATTGAATTTAACAATTATATAATAGGACTATATTCTGTTGCATTTAATAAACAGTAATTTAAATCAGTTGATTAAATTAATAAACAGCACCCAGTGAGACTATTTTTCAAAGTCAAATCTTGGCTAATGAATGTTAAGTTAATTGCAAAATAGCCGAGATTGTACATTATAACTGTTTAGCCGGATAAGGTGTTGCCTTTCAGCCTACTAGACACACGTTTACACATTCCTACCTGGCTGTGATCACTGACCTTTAACCTCTTGCTGCTCATACACTCACAGTGGAATGTGATATATAACACTGACCTCTGAACTTCTGATTGTCCAGAGTTATTACACCTATATTTGTTATCAAACCCTAGCTGATTCATGCATAAATCACATTTTTATTTTCTGGAAGTGTACCTACCCATTTTGCACAATTTTTTTTTTTTTTTTTTTGCACAAAAGTTTTCCATATAATAAATCTGTAATAAAAGCCCAGAACTTCTTTGTACGTTATTCTTTTTAAGTAAGAGTGAGTCTAGAGAATGAAGTTTAGTCTATGACAAACCCTTTTTTATAAGCATCATCTATTTTAAATATATTTTCAGGGAATCAACAGTTTTTTGAGCATTTTCTGCTTGTGATGTACTTCAACTTACATCAGAGAATTTATTTTGGAGTAATTGCACTTTTACTTAAGTAAAGAATTTAACTTGCCTTTAATCTCACCCTTAAGTTGGGTACCAAAGAAAATAATCCCAGAAGAAACCTCTCTCTCTCTCTCTCTCTCTCTCTCTCTCACTCTCTCTCTCCTTTTGTAATATCATACCCATGATTCATTATTGATATTTAATCACTATATTCCTACTTATTATAATTCACGTATAGTTTTTAAAGTTGCTTTCTATCTGCTTCATGTTTTTCTACTCACCATGTGTTTGCCCTTGTTGCTTTAGTTCTTCCAAAAGAGCTTTCTGGTCTTTCAAAATGGATTTTACTTCTCTGAGCTCACTGACAATCCTGGAGATGAAGGAATGGTCTCCGGGGCCAAGGTGTACCTCTGGAGAATCAACATCTGCACCCTGTACCACAGTACACTGATACAGAGAGAACGCGAGGAAAACCAGTGCTCTCATTCTGAGTAGTGAAGGTCTTCAGAGCGTTCCAGCCTTTATATCAGAGAAACAAGAGCCGTCCTATTGTGAATTTACTGTTTGAGTTATGACGTAGTACTGTTTTCTCATTTCAAAGGGATTCTTTTTCCATAGAACTTTTTTTCCTTGCTGTGATTTATTAACCACAGTATTAGTTCAGGGAAATCAAGTGCAGATCAGTTCTTGCGAAAGAATTTGGCTATATCTGGTAATCATTAATTTGCATTTTATATTACAAAACCTTATGAAAAGGCTTCAAGTTGCATTGTAGCTGCTTATGTTTATGCTTTTGTCCAGCAGCCAGGCAGCTTTAAGGAGTATAATTGTATTTAAAGGGTGAAAAGTAATGATACAGATTTTTAAATACGATGTGCATGTTGCAGATAAATAATTTAAAACATTAATAAACCTACACAACTGACAGAAATTCGAAAAAGGCAGTTTCACATGTCTTAGCCCACAATAACTATACTTTACTACATTTAACTTTCACTCAACCCTGTTACCTGAACACATTCACCCCTATGAAATATTTGTCCTAGTCCAAAAGTCACATGTTCAACAGAAAGTTGCATCATCTGAATTTTCTGAAGATCCCAAGAGGAACAAAAGTTCTCATTCTCTTTTCTTTATTTTCAGATATATTGTGATATTGACAGACAAGGTGACTTTGAAAGTACAGCACTGTTACCCAAAATACAGAGTGAAAATACATGATTAATTTGAAAATCTAAATTTTAAGTAAATCATTAGGAGGCCCTAAATGGTGCTGTGCCATTAGCATTAATGACAGTTAACCACTTTTTTTTAATTTGCTGAATTCTATGCTAAATAAATAAATAAATAAATAAATAAATACCTATTTCTCAATCAAAAGCAAACGGCAGCCATTAGGCCTGGACACGATCAAATTTATTTGTAAATTATTCTCAGGCCACCAGAAATGTGGTAGTTTAGAAAAATGTTCATATCCTATGAGAGCTCCGGAGTTTGTAGAAATTTACGTATAAGGACTCACTAAGGCGAACCTCGATTGATTGGCTTCAAATCGCATAATTGTTAATGAGTTACTGTGATTTCATATACAGATTACGCTATAATTAAGTATAATTATATTATTAAGTATAATTCGCTTATTTATTCCAATTACATACACCAATTTAATCAACAATAGTGATATTCAGCCTATTAGTGGTGGGAAAAAAAGTAATCCAAAACAAACCCAAAAATTAAGACAAATAAGACTAGCCACTTGACTAGGACTAAAGTAATGCAGCCCTATAAAGGGTGGAATAGTTAGTTTTTGTCTGTGGTAGCCTGCACGCTGCAGTGGCTGAGCTGCATTGCTGGAAGATTTATCACACTCTGTTGTTTTCAGCTTTCTGTGAGCTTTGCATTTTATGGAGTTTTGAAGGTTGTCATTTGTTTTTGGATTTGTCTCAGTCTTGGGCACTGGTCGCTAAATATGTTCTTGGTCTCAAACCCAGAGTTGTTTGTTTCTGTTGTCTTCCAGTGGGAAACCCATTATATGCCTAAATCTATTATCAAGTATGGTTCTAAAGTAAAGGCTTGGCCTTGAAAACAATTTAATAGTTTTTGGTCTTGATCTTGACTCACTTTCATTTGGACTCAACCTTGACTTGCCCTTGACACATCTTAGGACTTGGTCTTGAAACAATCTCAGCTAGTCCTGGTCTTGGACTTGACAATGGTAAGCGTTATTTGTAGATGTCACTAAATGTAAGTCAGCTGTGCTGTGAACATGCTTGGTGCAATTTTTTTCCATCAGTTTGTTTCTTTGTCAAAAAAATGAGATTGTTCCCTGAGTTACAAGGGTGAAATGGCACCAGAATCACTGAATCACTCTTGAACTACAGACTGTAGTCATATTTATATTAACTGATGACTGAACCATACAGTTGCAAAATACACACACTCCCAGTTCAATTAGCAGCAAGACTACATTCAGTTCTGTATGTTTCTACATGTAGATGTTATGTCATTTCTAAAATTGATTACTTATCATTTTATACATTAGCAATGTACATTCTGGTTGGACCAGCTTTTCTGACAAAGGACTAGGAAACCATATCAAAACAAAGTCTAAAATTTTAAAGCAGGTTAATTAAGGAAAAGTGTCAGATACACTTTCTATTAATCATGTCCATCCAACAAGCCTCACACAGAGTAATAGTCTTCTTGTACAATTAGCACAATATTACTGCCTTAATCATTCCCATTGTGTAAGCCACTTTTCCACTTTAAGTATCCTATTTTGAATACATTGCAGTAGAAAAGAATGAACTAACAGTGTAGCCTTTTGTGTGCAGGCTGAAAGAAGAACATGAGGAGGTAAGACTCTGTGCCATTGCATGTAAATGGGCAAGGAGCTATAATTTAGGACAATTATGATTTTGCCTCCTTCTGGTCTTTTGTATAAAATAATGAGTACAATTAAAAAGTCCAAAGCCAGCAATCATACTCTACCAAGACATTTTGATAAAGGCTTATAAACAGTGACCTTGTATAAAAATATAAACTTTTACTTGAAATTAAAAAAAAAATCCCAAATAAGCAGTTTTCATTTAGAAGCAGCCAACAAATGCCTTCAAAGTTTTGACTATTTTAATGCCTGCATTCTTTCTTTCTTTCTTTCTTTCACTTCCCCATCAAGTGACCTCCACTGATAAAAATTTGACTATTGAGACACTGATTCAAATCCTGGCATGGTATTCAATAAGTAGTTTATTGTATTTTGTGAAAGTCTGGTGCCACTCTACAACTACTTCAATTCAGTTCACTTCAATTTTATTTGTATAGCGCTTTTAACAATCGACGTTGTCACAAATCGGCTTCACAGAATTATGAGATGAAGAGTTAGATCCCTAATGAACAAGCCAGAGGTGACAGTGGTGAGGAAAAAACTCCCTGAGATGTATACAGGAAGAAACATTGAGAGAAACCAGACTCAAAAGGGAACCTGATCTCTTTAGGGTGACACCAGTTCAGATTGTAAATCATTACAGTATTGTTGTCACACTTTCTGCTTCTGGTAAGGACTCTGGCTGGTGTGTTCTGGACTTACTGGAATATCCAGATAGAAAGGCATTACAAAGTCCAACATAGAGGTAACATGTATCATGTAACAGTATTGTTTCTGAGGTTGGTATTGATGTAATATTATCTACATGAGCTTCAAATGAGAGACTGGCATCAATAACCACCTAATCACTGCTGCACTGTGCAACTGAATAGCCATCAAGGGATGTTATATAACCAGAAACTTACTACTTGCTCCCTGTGTTCTTAGTACAAGAACTTCTGTCTTCTCAGAATTCAGCAGCAGGGGGTAATTAAGCAATTAAGCAATTAAGGTAATTGTGTAAGGTTCTTTACACATTCCTCAACTTTATTAAGATAGTGTCACCTGGCTTTGTTGAAACCGTGTCATCAGCATAGCAGTGTGCTTATGAATAATCGTACCTAGAGGTAGCATACATGGGGAAAAGGAGTGGGCCTAGATCAGAGCCTTGTAGAACACCAAACCTCACTTTTCTATGCATATAGAAATCACCATGAACATTTACAAACTGATAACAGTCAGTCAGATAAAATCTAAGTCAGGAAAGATCCATTCCCTTAACTCCAACTACAGGTGACTACAGGTGATTGCTTTAAATCTACATAGGAAGCCTGGCTTCCTCTAAAATTACATAAAATTATTATAAAATGTGGCAATGACTATTTTAATGCCTATTTTAATGCAAAGTGTCTATGGTAAAATTCTTTATTTTAGCATATCAACTGATCAAAATCTCCTTTGAGGCCCTGAAACAGCTCTAATAAACACTCAAAGAAACCCATGTGTCTTTGGGTGTCTATGGCAGATTCAAGTGCACTTGTTTTAATGTTTTAAAGGGATAAACGATTAACATTTACTGGACAACAGGCTTTTAACCTGTCATTTTGAGCTACTTCTCCTTATGATGAGTGGGTTGATCTCTCAAAGGGGCAGAACCTCATAAACAACTGCCAAATAACTGAAACGGTAATGAACATGACTGACATCTCAAACTAAAACACATTGGCACCAGTCGGAATCGTTGAGTAGTTGAGTAGCCTAATCCAAAATAGTTTTACACACTAGTATATCTGGTTATTTTATCTGTCATTTGTCAATATTGTAAATAAACTGTAAGTATAAAGAAATTTGCTGTTTCTAAGTTTAGCTAGCTAGTTGTCACTTCCTTCTTCAGCTAGCAGCTAAATGCTTTTTGCCACGAAATGGCAGACACTGCTAATGTTGACTTGTCTACTTGTCTATATTTTGATGCCCATACTTATGAGGAGAGTTTAACTGAAAAGGCAGACCAATGCCCAAGATATTAATTCACATTGCTTGCTTGACTGGTCCCACCATCACTCAGGGTACAAGGAAGGCATGCATCAAGACTCTTCTCTGTTCTGGCACCTAGGTGGTGGAATGAACTGCCCCTAGATGTCCAAACAGCTGAGTCGCTAAAGACCTACCTCTTCCTAAAGTACTTAAATTAGCACAAAAAAAAAACCACTTTGTGTTTTCTGTGTGATTTTTACCATATTACCTCCCCAACAGAGTTTTCGGGCTGATGGTATGCTTAGTCCATGACCTAGCGAACCAGTATCAGAATGTATTTATTGATAGAGACTTCAAAGCACTTCTGTAATACACTCTGGATAAGAGTGCCTGCCAAATCCCATCAGTGTGAATGTAAATGTAATTCAACATCAGAGGCCAGTAGTAGGTCATTTACTACTTTAACCAGCGCTATTTCTACTGTGATAGGGCCTAAATCCTGGCTGAAAGATTTCATGAATTTGATTCCTATGCAAGTATGAGCATAGCTTTTCTTGCACCTTGGAGATAAAGAGGAGGCTGCTATTGTTATAGGCCATTGCTCAAGGACTCAAGAGTGGGTTTTCTGGCAGGGTTAACCAGAAAAAATGTTGGGGAGGATTTTTTAATCTGTACTCCTAACAATAAACAGGATTGACCGAATATCTTTGGTGGAATTTTAATGCACATAATATTGACTGCTAGTGATAATTAGCTAGATAACATAGGCTAACCTAGCAGGATATTTGTGAGGATTTTTAATTTTTTAAAAAAAATCTTCATATTCTTAACGGCTAATGATCTTAATATTAGCTAGCTTGACATGATTTCTGAGTAAAATGCTTATGATCATGACTGCTAATTCTATCTATCTGGCTAATATAATCTATCCTGGCAGGATTTCCGGGAGTAATTTTAAGTAATATTCTTTAATGTTCATACTCACTGCTAATGCTAGTGAACAACAGTGGGTTTTGTCTTGTTTTATAAAGTCACACCCTTCTGCTCATTAATACAGAACCTTACAGGGGAAAAAAAACAAAGAAAAAGAAATCCACCACAACCAATATGATATCACTGTCCATTTAGACTGCAAATGTATCTGTTGTTCTTCACCAGGGCCTTTTGTAAAGAATGTAGCACCTGTTAAAAATATAATCACCTCTTACTTATAGACCCATGCTACAAGAACTGTTCTTTCCCCTGTACTGTTGAGGCTCAGTAACACTCCTCCTCTGGAGGCTGATCCTTGCTCCATCGACATTCAGCTCACAGTAACAGTGTGTCCTGAATGGGGAGACAGACTGTGTTGTTGATGTGGAAGAGAAACCTGTGGACTGGTTATTAGAGCCCGGCCTGTGTGACTGACAGAGCAAAGTTACACTTTCATTTCCCTGGCCCTTGAAAGGATTGCAATCTTCTTCTTTTTTTCTGTGCTGTCTGTCTCCATGTCACTCAGCATCCAACAGCTCTGCTAGAGATTTAACCACTCAGCTTTCTCCATCACCTCTCTCTCTCTCCCTCTCTCTCTCTCTCTCTCTCACTTTCCTTCTTCCCCCATAAAACCAAGACATCAAACCTCCCTGGCAGCCCTTTGACATGAGAGCTTCAGAACAGCTATAAATGAGAACACATAAATTATATTGAATATAGATGTGACAAGAAAGTATATTTTCACAGGAGGCACACTGGAGCAGTTCAGGAAAGGGAGTGTAAGGTGTTATAAATAAAAGGTGATTCCACAGATCTCTAAGAAATATCACAAATAGACCTGTAATCAGATGCCTCATTTAAGAGTACATTCTTTAAAAAAGGTTTCCTCTAGCACACTTATGGGTTCTTCATCCATTCCACATTGAAATGTTGGGTAGTATCACTACTCAGATCATTCAGGTCATTCTGATGAACTAACGTGTTCCTAATTACAGTTGAGTTCTTCCATGGGTCACCCTGTAGTGTCAGGAACCATATTTACTGATACTACAGGTGTGGTCAAATGATGAATTCATTAGCTGGCCACTGAGCATGTGGAAACTCTACTGCTGCCCGGGGTCATGATTTGGCTGCCAAGAAAACTAACTGACAAGGCTAAAATGGGGTTGTGGCTGTTAACATAATGTAATATTGTAGGGCCAAATGCTTAATTAATTAGCAGTCAAGTGCATTAATAGAGAGTGAGAGATACAAAGGAGTATACAAATTAATTCCTGGGGAGAGGACAACTGTACATCCACAGTTCTTTTCTTATATATATATATATATATATATATATATATATATATATATATATATATAAGAGGTTAAACACACCCATCAAATGGAATCTATTGTTTTGCAAAATCTATTGTTTTAATTTTTTTCTTGTTCTATTAAGATGACCATTTTTCAAATGTCATATGGCTCAGCTACTAATTACTCATACTAATTAGTTCAGTAGATATAACTGCACATTGATTACTATATGGCTCTTACATTTCTACTTACGATCGCTACTAGCAATTGAAACTCTTTATTATTGAGTTTGAATGTTATTCTCGTCCTCAGAGAATGCATCACCCTTCACTCCCTACAGATTTCTGCTGGATTACATATTTGCTTTCACTGGGGCAAAACCATCAATCTCAGTATTTGCCTGAGGCCAACTTTCTCTGCTGAGACGCAAACCAGAGAAGCCAAAGGGCTCAACCTGGTTAGCAGCATTGTGTCCTGATCCAGCGGTAGCTGTAACACAGCGCAGAATCATACTGGTGTGTGGAAATAACGATGATGAAAGTATGCTGAAATTGCAATAAATAAATAAATAAATAAATAAAGCTGTTCTTTCCATCTGGCCATTTAGATGTAAGTCTGACTAGCTAGCTAAGCTAACCTGACATGATTTTTGGGATGGTTTTTAATTGTTTAAAAAAAAAGGTTTCATTAATTTCACTGGTAATGATAGGTAGCTTGCTAATTTACTGACATGATTCCAGATCATATTCATAAATCTTCATAATCTTCATTGCTATTGCTACTCTACGTAGCTAATATAAATCAACTTGACAGAATTTTTAACATATGCTAGCAATATTGCTATTTATATAGCATTATATATGTTCATCATCTTCACTGCTTAGGATAGCAATAGCTAACAGAGCTAACAGAGCTAAACCATTAGGATTTTTAGAAAGTTGTTTTCAAATATATTTACAATCTTGTACTGCTAACAATAGATTGCTAGTTGACATGAGATAACCTGAAAGATTTTTTTTTTTTTTTTAGCTAACCGGAATGATTTTTTTCTCTTTTTAAATCATATTTATAAATGTTTATAACCTTGACTGCTAATGCCATCCAGCTATCCAACTAAATAATATAAGAGTAGAGAATTGGAGTTATCTTTTTTTTCCTTGAGCTGAGTCGCCTCCTGCAGTGAAGAGATAAGTTCATACCAAAAGGGAGAGGTTTTGGGAAATCTGACAGCATGGCGTGGATGTGGCATGCTCTCTGACCTTGACTAAATTAGATCAGAGACTACTAAGACCCATATAAAACCCTATCATTGTCTCACATCCTTTCACCAAACCAAAAAAAAAAAAAAAAAAAAAACAGACACAAGTGATATTTGGTGCCTTTTTAATTAACCTTTGGCTTTCCGTGATGCTGCACTGGGTTGAGTGTCTGCGGTAACGGGGAGCACATGGAGCCTCGTATTATCTGTTTTAAAGCTAGGAGAATAAATATACAGCCTACAGTGGAATCCCTGCATCTTTTATTTGTTTTCATGTAAATCCTTTGTTCAAAGTCTTTAAAGTAATCGATGAACATTTAACATCCCCTGGCGGTATCCTTCTGGAAATACTTTACAGGCGTGAGGCAGTGCTCTGCGGCAGATCCTCCTGCAAAACAGTGACTGCAGTCTCGGAGGAGTTGAAATCTCCTGGATCAGAGATGGATGGCTGAGTGCAGCACTGCTCGTGAAGGAGACATGTTTCTTCTGCTGTAAGACTTGGATTGAACTTTACAGTGAATGTTGTATTTAAATGATATATTTTATATATATTTATAAAAATATATATGGTGGTGTTATTTATAATAAAATATTTCTTACCTGAAAAACATTAATATTAAAAATCCTTAATAAATTAGAAGCAAGCCCTCAGAAACAATATTTACTATACAACAGCAGTCACTATAGCAGCCTTTTCAATTTGACCCCGGACATAATACATGTTACTATCCTTGATAACAGAAATTGTTCTTCTTTCCAAATGTTATAAATAACAAAAATCTGTACTTAGAAATAATATAAAGCCTTTAAAAAGCCAAAAAGATATTTCTTTCCAATTGTAGGTCAGTTAGTGAGATTTTATGGTGATTTGCGTATTTTTCCATATTCTGGATGAATAAAGTGTGTGTGTGTGTGTGTGTGTGTGTGTGTGTGTGTGTGTGTGTGTGGGTGTGGGGGGGGGGGGGGGGGGTGTCATTCTCCATCCATTTGTCCATTTCCACTCAGAGCACGTACTAATACTACAGTGGGATTTGAAAAGAAATGGATGGAGAATGACGCAAAACGGGTTGAGATTAAATTATTAGGGCTAATTATAAGTATTAATTCAGGTATTAGCGCATGATTATTCATGTACTGTTATTGTAAAGTGTTACTGAAACAATAATGTATTACAACAAATGAGTTTATATAAACCTGTGATTTGCAGCGGCACTACTGTCAGACCTGCTGTTATAGAGAATTAATCAACACCTTCTGACCAATCAGAACCAACAGTGCTGTGATATAAAGTACATTAACCGCACAATTTGGATCTCACTTTTTAGCATCTGTTGCTGAAATATCGTATAGCTGCATTGCATCCTGGGTTTTTGAATCTAATGTTAGCAGGAATGTTTCCACTACTTTGGCACTGGATTTCTCATTAACATGACACTGAGTTAACGTTATAACATCGATGGGAAATGGTAAGTGAGAAAACAATCTGTTGCTCTTTTGCTTTGAGAAGCTAACAGCAAAACCTGATCATTTTCCCTAGTGTTTGAGATCGTTTCATTCTTCTCTTCTATTAAACAGTTTTCAGGGTGGAGATTTTCTTTAAGGTTGTAACAGAGATACAGTGTGCATTATACTTATCAGCGTGATATTATATGTAGCAAAGAGAAACAGAGGAAACGAGATTTCCAGAATAAATGAAGATGAGAAAATACCATATGCATGGCGTATTGATTATGACACATGAACCTGTTAAAGAAAGAAGAAGCAACATCTTTTGTGAGGAATTTTGGTGTGTATCGGGGCATCACTGTTGTTCAGTATAGGTGAAAGATGGATCCCATACATTAATGTGTCTCTTTCTGATTAACCACTTTAATCACAACCTTACCACAAATGCCATGCTCAGACGTATATTAATAACCTTAATAACCTGCTGTGCATTAGTGTTCATTTGTATACCGTATGCACTGTGTCCCATGTTTAATTAGTCTAACTGGCATCTCTAATCATTTCCTAACATATGCAATAATAAATATATTGTATTTATTCCATTCCCTCACCTACAGTATCTCCAGCTTTTAAAATATGACGTCTGTCCTTTTTCAGATATGACAGGAAATGTGCTGGAGTGCATCACATTAATCTCATCTGTTCAATATTCCCCTCTGAAACCTCCATGCTTCTCCTTCTGCCTACAAAGTGCACCATCAGTTATTACAAAAACAAAAAAAAAAAACAATAGTGCTAAAACTTTGCTAGCTCACATGGTCTCCTGCTAATAAACTGGGCTTTCAGAAGCTGCAGATTCTGACGTAAGTAATGAAGATGCAGATCCATTAAGCATCTTTCCAGACATTGCCAGAATGCTGAAATATAGGCACATATCCAGCTATTGATCATGAGTCCTGCAGTGTAATGAAGGTAATTAATCTTCGCTTAAAGACTCACTAGAATTTCATAAAGATCTTCAATATTTTGTGCTTGACTCACTGACCTTTGTTATTATAATCGATTTTTTTCATTTTATTCATAACTCTGATTAGATGCCTTATTCATTTTGAGTAATAAAATATTGTAAGGAATGAAATGCTTGGGGGTGTGCTGTTATAGGAAAATAATCAGTCGGGTTGCTGGGATGAACTGGCGTTACTGTTACCACCCTGAAGTTGAGCCATTCTAAGGCTGGCAAGCTCCTACTTCTACCATGCTTAAGCGCAAAGACTTCTGCTCATCCCATCCTGAAGCCTACAAGCTCCTAATTCTGCCCTTTCTGAGGTCAACAAGCTATTATTTCTACCACACTGAGACCTCAAAGCCCTTAAGTCTTCCATCCCGAGGTCCACAAGCTCCTACGTCTGCCATCCTGAGTCCTGAAAGCACCTACTCCTGCCATTCAAGATGCCATTCATCTTTTCAAGAAAACTGGTTACAACAGCTCCCATCTTTAAAGACAATATTATGTATATATTATATTATAATATAATATTATACAATAAGGATCGACAGAAGCATGCGACTGAGTGTTAAGAGAAAAGGTGGAGAGATTGCAATGTGGGAATATGGCACTGCTGCCTGAATGTATCACAACTTGGAGCAGATAACTGGACCCAAATGCACTCAGTACACAGCTGGTGGTTTAAAAGGCTTTACTGAAGATTAAGGTCCCAAAGGTACAAAAAATCTCAAAAATTCAGGCAGATTTTTCCACATAACAAACACTGAATCAGGATTAAAAAAAAAAAAGGCAAAGGCAAAGCTAAACAGGAAATTAACTCAACAAAAGTCACCAGAGATTCACTGAAAAGGGTGGAACGCTAGGCAGTAAGGCGCTTAGACGAACTAGCAACTAGGACAGGGAACACAGGGCTTAAATACATAAGGAGACAATCACACACAGGTGAACCACATCAGGGTGGGGCCGTAGTCACACGGGAAGAAGTGAAGCTATCTGAAATGAGAACAGAGGTGAGAAGTTTCAAAATAAAAGTAAATGTTTAGGCTGAAATTAACTTGACCTTAAGCAGCAGATGTGACCAAATGTTGAACTGTTGGCTGTTGGTCTACATCCATATTATCTGCCAAGGGAATTCATGGTCGCCACTGTGGTAATTATTTACATTCTGCAGCTGATGAGGAAGTTGCGTGTGATGTCACACACTCATCTATCACAAGACTTCAGACTCAACATCCAAATGCTTTTCTTGCAGTTTCCAGTGATTTCAACCATGTATCACTCTCCACCACACTGCTAAAGTTTAATCAGATTTTTGACAGTGCAACCAGAGAGAACAGGACACTGGACCTTCTGTATGCAAATGTAAAGGATGCATTGAGATCATCTGCTCTGCCTCCACTTGGAAGGTCTGACCACAACCTGTTTCTACTGACACCCACATGCCTGTTGTCCAGTCTGTGATATAGAAGACCATTAGCAGGTGTCACAGGAAGCAGAGGAAGCTCTGGAGGTCTGCTTTGAGACAACAGACTGGGAGGCGTTGTGTGAGCCAGCTGGAGAAGACATTACCAGCATGAGACACTGCATCACATCACAGACTATATTAACTTCTGCACAGACACCATTGTTCCAGTCAGGAGGGTAAGCTGTTTTCCCAACAGTAAGCCCTGGATTACCAAAGATCTGAAGGAACTGCTGAATAAGAAGAAGCAGACCTTCAGGCATAAGGATAAGAACAGATAAACAAATAACTTGGTGTCCATCTTGACAACAGGCTGGACTGCTGTCTTCTTTGCAGCAATGTGTTGGGACAATGTATCACATCCCCTCCATGATTTATCAGTCAGCACAGCACCTTCAGCAACTTTCAGCTCCGTTTTACTGCTTATCTCATCATGAAGCCTGAAAACTCCTACTTCTGCCATCCTGAGGGCCATACTTTCCTATCTCCTGCCATCCTGAAGCTCACAAGTGGATAGTTATGCCTTTCTAATGCTCACAAGTTCCTTCTTCTGCCATGCCAAGGCCTAAAAGCTCATATGTCTACCATCCTGAAGACTAAAAGTTCCATCTTGGGGCCCAAAAGCTCCTGCATATACCATCCTGAAGCCAACAGATCCTGCTTCTAGCATTGTGAATCACAAGTGGATACATCTGCCACTCTAAGGCTTCCAAACTTCTGCCATTCTTCTGCCATTCTGAGGTCCACAAGTTTCAGTTTCCTTCCATACTGAGGCCTATGTATGTCTGACATCCTTAGGTCCACAATCTTCTGCAAACTTATCTTTGGGACTTCATGACATTTTCCTCCTTTGAATGACTGAGGAGCATGAACACACATCTCTTTTAGATAACTTATGTTAAATCTTTACAAGACTTTATCCACCACACGTGAGGTGAACTCATAGCTCAAGTACTTTGAGGTAATATATTTTAAACTCATGTGTTTTTTTTTTCACATAGGTCCAATGATGACCCTGTCAAGGATCTAATGAAAATGCACAAGCGTTTAGCTGAGCCCATCATTATTTATAGGTCTGGGGGGAAAAATGAATAAAACATGTGCAGGTGTGATGATTAGGGGCAAAAAGCCAGGCGCTTCCTGGATGGTGTCTGTCAGACAAAATCATTTCCTGCTTTTTGACCTTTCCCTCATGCCACAGCTTTCCAGGTTTGAGCCTGACACATGGTTAGTTAATCAGTGAACCTTTGCTCATTACATTAATTTCGAACATTTCCAGCATTATCATAACTTTAGAGAGGATTTGATGATATATCAAAATAAATCACATGATACTTTAGTACCCTTGCAGATGGTGTAATGCAAAAAATAAATAAATAAATAAAGTTTTTTTTGAATCAAGTAAGCAGGGCATGACTTTACATGTCATGCCTACCTTGTTTCACTGTCAGCCATGGTGTATTTAACATTTGTACAGTCTCCTCTCAATTCATGGCTCTCAACCTCAATCTGAGTGTTAAGTGGCCCCTCAAAAGCAATCCATATCAGACACACATCAGTACACGCGATTAAAAAGCTCGGCTGAGAGAGGCGAGATGCCCTTTTCTCTGTTTCACCAAAGTGGCTCTCCGGTCGTCGCCTCTCATCACTGTTCTTTACATTCACTCCATCAGAGCAGTGAACACTTTGATCAATAAGTAATTCAGGTCAATGACAGTTGGTGTGTAGACGGATAAGAGCGGGAGGTGATGCAGTCAATGTTAGATGAGCACAGAGAGAAAGAACAGATGTAACAGATGTAACAGAGGTTCTCCTGAAGAACCTGTAAGGAGAACCTGTTATAACATGGACGTCAAACCTTACAGAGAAAAATCATGCACATTTTACATGGAGTCTTATGTTTTTCCACATATGATTGTGATTTCATGTCAAAAATGAGCGAAAATGTGTGATAAATAAAACCACAGGTCATATGAAAAAAATGTGTGTGTGAAGTAGAAATGAAGCATCTGAAAAAATCGCGTGTAAAAATCATGAGGATATAAATGAATGGCATGGGGGAAAATCACATGCGAAGATAATGAATCGTGTTTAAAAAAAGTCTTGAAATAAATGAATCATGTGCAAAAAAAAAATTGAATCAAAATAAATGTCATGTAAGAAAAAGAAAATCTTGAGAAAATAACTTTTTTTTAATTACATGAAAAATGAATGTGTAAAAAAATCATATAACTGTAATAAATGAATAATTAGTTTTTTAAAAAATCACAAAAATAAATGAATCATTTGGTAAAAAAAAGAAAGAAAGGAAGGAAGAAAGAAAGAAATCACATGAAAATAAAATGAATTGTTTAAAAAAAAATAATGACCAAAATGAATTATGTAAAAACGATATGTGAAAATAAATTAGCATATGGGCGAAAGAAATCACATGCAGAAAAAAAAATACATGTCTAAAATATCTGTTTAATAACCGATGACCCAAATCCCTTTTTATTCCATGCGCAAATAAAATATGATGGATTTCTCTCAGCAATAAATTTCTATCTCTTTACTAATGACTATTTGATGATGAAAGACTTGGTTGTAATTCCTGAGCCATGTTTGTGTCGATAAAGGGATTGATTAATAAATCCAGACTGAGAGATTCAGAGTCAGGGATTTGCATCATGATCACTGGCCAAAGACACGGATAAACTCCGCAAATTTGTCTTTCTGATATTCTGATTATTACTGTTGACATTGGTTCAGCAGCAGCCTTTCGTCCATTAAGGGCCAGTTGATTGGACTGGACTGGACTGGACTGGGAAAATCTGTCAGATATGGCTGTGGCAGAATTCTGGAAAACAGCTAAAAAAATATAGAAAAATAGCCAGTTAAATAATAATATATCTACTTTAAGAAAACTTAAACACAGTGTGTTATTTATGTTGCTTTGTAATTGAGAAGTGAAGCCAGAGCTAAGAATTAAGTAATTATTGACGTCCATACATGAGCTACAAAGTGGGGAAAAAAACAAAACAAAACATGGACACCTCCATGTTTGTCTTTGTTAGCAACAAGCTAGCCAGCTAACTGTTATGGCTGGTGATGTATATTTTCCTCAGAACAGTGAACTGTAGAGTCAGTGTTATATATTTAACAAGCCAAAATGTCTGTATGTTGATTGATCTGAAGCTAATACTTGTATTTACAGTATAATTCATTTAAAGGTAAGAAGTGCTGCTGTGTTTACTGCTGATGCTGTGAGCCGCCATGTTGATTTGATGTCACTTGCTGAACTCAGGGTTGTGGAGTTCAGAGTCCCGAATTCCCAAGTAGGAATTCGCTAGTCAGAGGTCGGAAATTATGAGTTACGAACTTTAGTCAAATGCAACATTAAACCTGAAGTAGAAGGATTTTGTTGTTGCTGTTTTCTTGTATTTTTTTATCCTGTTTGTGCAGATATTATTTTTGTTTGTACCTGCCTGCGACATTTTCTTACTTCAGTTGCCTCTATTTCCCAAATTATACACAAATTACAGCAACCAAACATGCTTTTAAAACTAGTTTACCCAAACCGATGTAGAAAAGTTTTTATTTAAGCTACTTTCTAACCTCGTCTTGGCATCTACCTGCAAAGATCATGCGGTGTGAGGAGACAGTTTAGCGGTAAATAGAATCAGTTTGCTAGCTATTGCTAGCTAAGTGTGATTTCCTCACGTACTGAATGTCAGGATTTGATCAAGTTGTTATATGCTGTAGTGAAATGAACATATTCTTAATCAATTCAGTTTGTATTTAGATACCTGACTATTAAAGTGTCTGCGATGCTTCTGTGTCATCAGGTCATCATCAAAACAGAGAAGAGCACTTACGCACTCTGTATATATGAGAGAATAAAAAGATATTAATAACAAGAAATTGATCCAAAAGAAGAGGAAGCGAGTGAATGACTCAGAGATTATTTTCTCATCTATGTTAGCATGAACAGTAATGTTTTTTCAGCAGTAGCTCAGCTTATACATGTATATATATAGACTTAGGCATAGTGTCTTTCAGTGGAACAGGACAGAAATCTTTAAATGTGATTTCTTCACTTTGCACTCTTGGAGGATTTTTAAAATGCTAGAACTTGTGATTGAGATTTGTATATAAGAGAAACACACAGTAATTCAGGACAGTCTGCAGTTTTCAGAACTGTATAACGTAGAAAATTTGACCATGTGAAGGGTTTTCCCAGGACACCACACATATCTGCATGTGTTTTATTGACTTGTCATGTATGTGCCTTTTATTATCCGTCCTAGACAGAATTTCATTCCAGAAAAAAAAAAACTCTATACTTTCTGGCATTATAAATAATGAATCATTGCCAGTGTTTTAATCATCATGAATAACCTCCTAAGCTTAGATCTCTGACAGAAGCCTGCTGATCTGCTGTTCAAGTTTGCCCGTGTGTCGATCAAACATTATTGTTTTTGTCCTCTGTAGCTGAAACAAGGTCTTTCTAAACCTTCAAGTGCAAAATCTTTAATCCTGGCCACCAAAAAAAGGAACCTCAAAGAGATTTACTGTGCGGTTTCTCCTCACCTGATCGTGCTGTGCTTACAAAGCAGGCGTGGGATTAAAAAGGTGATGAAAACATCATGATGCTAACAGAACCTGATGATTACATATTAGATGCGTACAAACCCAGAATACAAATAGAGGATGAAATAAAATGGTGTTGATATCTCAAGGCCAGCACAAGAACATTAAAGAGAAACCGTACTGTTCATGAGACCTCTGAGTGATGAATGTCAGAAACTTTGGAGCCAGTTCAGTGAATGTTTGTGCCTCTAAAGGCTTATTTTGAAGTTCTTTTTTTCAATTCAGATTGATTTGTATAGCATAATATTTATGATATTTTCCCTAAAACTGCTTTGTGACAATGCATATTCAAAAATAACGTTAGATCCTTTGGGTGTGTGCTGTTATAGGAAAATAATCAACAACAGGGTGGCGTGATGTAACAGAGCATCCTGAGGTGTTTTATTCATCTTAAGTCACAGCAATTTGCCAACTATTACATTTTTAAAAAATTTATTAAAGAAAGACATGTCATGCTTTTTGTCCTTTTACAGTTACATTTAATGTTGTGGAATTAATGGTTCTGTTATTACTTATGTTATAGCAGTCATTCCTTCAGCAACCTCTCTTCTTTTCTCTCTACTTTATGCTTAATAAATAGTGCAAAGCAAGAAGTCTTTCTGAAGGCTTCCTCTGACACTGGAGACTCCTTCCATAAACGCTTAACAAACATTTAATAAATAAAAGGATACAGAATGTTTGGCATTAGCAAAAATGAAATAAAATCGCATTCTGGTTGTGCATGCTAGGTGTCAATTCTGCCATTTTTGTTTTGTCAGCATGAACGTAAAACATTGTCTTACACTCCACTCCAACTGTCACTTACGTACACACTTAGAAAAAAAGAGCACTCAAATATGGAGTTAAACAATGAATATTGAAAATGTTCCTAAATTTACTGCACTAATAGAAAAGAAAGAAAACACAGTAAACTCTGTTACACGACAGTGTTGTTGTGGACATTCATTCGTATTTGTTTGTTTGTTTGTTTGTTTGTTTGTTTGCGAGGCTAGCTAGGCATTTCCCACTCACTCTGATAAACCACCTGTTTCTGACCCTGAGTCTCCCCTGGGCTCATCTTAGGGTTGTAACACATTGCAATACCTTCTGTCATGTGCCAATATGGAGTTCACATAATTCTACATTTTTAAAAAGTGATGACTCTGGAGAGTGGATTTGAAAATATATTAGATGTTTTAGTGTGGATGGAAAAGAAAAGCAGATTAGAAAGATGCAGATTTAGCTGCTAGTGTGAACTTAACCTGACTAAACAAATCAGTTTTCAACCAACCAGCCAAACAAACAAATAAACACAAAACAAACAAATCAATAAATAAATTAAATACAGTGGATGAATAAATAAACAAATGTATAAAGCAAAGAATGAATGAACAAATAACAAACAAATAAATAAACAAATACCATAAATATATGTATAAATAAATTTTTAAAAAATGAATGAACAAGCAAACAAATAATTCCCAAAATGTTCTGCCATTAAATGAATAACAATTAAAAGAATGAATAAATGAAAGATGTATAATAAAAGAATGAATGTATGGATGAATGAAAGAATACAGACAAAAAAATCGATGAATAAACAAACAAACAAACAAACAAACAAATAAATAAATAGACAAAAAGTAAATAGTTTATATATATAATAGAAATTATTACCAGACTTACAGGCCACAGAAACAGAGCAGATGTTATTGATATTTTTGTCAGAAAAATGAGATTAGAAAAATGAAACGTTATCACACTCATGGTCTGTGCTATGCCTAGCTCCGCCCACATCCCTAGCTCCGCCCCGGTGCACTGCTGCTACTTTACATTATAACTCACTTAGAGCTGAAAACAACATTGAAATGTGGGATTGTGGTTCATTCCCCGAGCCGTGCCGCATGATCAGCGGACCAGGCCTCATTTGCATGTAAATGGTTGGCCATGTTAGTGCTTTAACTGGACCTTTAAAGGGCCGGGGGTGAGGAACACAACGCTGCTGAGAAAGAGAGAGCGAGAGAGCGAGAGAGAGAGAGAGCGAGAGAGAGAGAGAGAGAGAGAGAGAGAGAGAGAGAGAGAGAGAGAGCACAGGGAAGGACGAGGGCAGGATGGCTGCAGGGAGGATGTACACACTTCACATCACGTCTCAGTTCATTTCCCAACCTGCCAACCTGCTCACATGTCCATTTACAGAGCTCTGACAGGTTTATATCCACACACACACACACACACACACACACACACTGATCAGGTAATGTCAGGCTCTGTGCACTTCTTCTCTCTGTTTTAATAAACAAAGTGTTTTAAAAAGACTTCAAATGATTGCAGGTGGAATAATGTAGAGTTGAGTGAATGGGTTTGTTTCTAACCCTAACAGAGTTTGTGAATGTGTGTGTGAGCATGTTTTTATATCTTGGTGGGGACCAAACGAGCCCAGAAAGATAGGAATATCTGATAATTTTTACCACATGGGAAACTGCTTTGTTTTTCAAAAACTGTAGCTTGCATTTAAAAAAAAAAAAATTTCTTTTATTTATTGAGGTTTAGAGTAGAGTAGCACTGACTGGTACAGAAGGTCCTCACAAGCATTGTGTGTGTGTGTGTGTGTGTGTGTGTGAGCTGGGGGCGGGGTTTGTTTGCTTGTTTAATGACTTTTTATTGTACCATTCCTGATATATGAACTGTGTTTGTTTTCTTGAGTGATCTTCTTATTCTTCAGTGTTTTGGGGGGAAAAAATTGTCTGCACAGGAACGAACTTGTGCCACAACCTTAAATGTGACTATAAATGGATAAAAAGTATGACGTGTTGTTCTTTAATCAATAAAAAAGCAATCTTTAGCAAACTGCTGTGCATTGGGGTCACATTACAGCACCCCGCTGTTGATTAGTTCCCTGTAACAGCACATCCCCAAGTGTTTTATTCCTTCCATAATTTTAGTTTAAAAAAAAAAAAAACTTTATAATAAGTATGCCATATCCTTTAACTTCAAGTGTCTTTTTTCTGTGAATATGTTGTATTAGGAAGCATAAAATTGATTTGCATGATTAATTTGCATGACAGCCGTAGAACAAAATGAAAAGGCTAAGAAATGTAATTTATTGCAGTGAGACATTAACAAGTCAGTGGGTGTGTTGTGGATGATTTACAAAGAAAACTTGCATGAATGTCATGTGCAGTCGCGGGAGGAAACAATATTAAAAAAAAAAAACACTCACACAAACACACACACACACACACACATTATTCATGTGCTATTTTTCAATCATGTCTGTCAATAAATTACACTCAGAAATGAAAAGTAAAGAAGTTCTGCTGCATGATTAAACAAACACTCTGGGCAGGTTTCAGTGTGTGTGTGTGTGAGTAAACACAATGCACAAAGCAAACTGGGGCTGAAGTTCCATACACTGGTTATAATGTATTTATAAACAATACATGATGTACATTGAGGCCTGAACACTTACAATGAAGGCCATAAAAAGGACATTTATAAATAGTTAACAGAATGCATATTTCCTGAAAAACATCATGCGAGTTCATGTTGTACGATACAAAGGTGATTAAGGGCTTTGGTATTGGTGATATGTTATGAACATCACTTACTGTATATACTACTGTACATCAGATTACCAGTTTATATGCATATTAATGACAGCTAGAATATGACGATGGTTTAATGCCACTGTATAAAAAATAAAAATATAGTATTTCAAGAATAAAATCACAATGATAGGAGAATAAAGTCACAATATTATGAGAATAAAGTCATAATATTTCAATAATAAAATCATAATATTATGAGAATAAAATCATAATATTATGAGAATAAAACCATAATATTTCAATAATAAAATCATAATATTATGAGAATAAAACCATAATATTATTAGAATAAAGTCACAATATCATGAGAATAAAACCATAATATTATTAGAATAAAGTCAAAACATTATGAGAATAAAATCACAATATTATTAGAATAAAATCATTACTTTATGAAAATAAAGTTACAATATTATAAGAATTAAGTCACAATATGTAATAATAAAATTATAATAGTATTATAGAATGGTATATATGTGAATTTATTGTTTCTTTTGCATTTTTCATGATATAACTTTTCTTTTCTCACAAAATATTACGAATTTATTCTTGAAATCTTGCATTTTTTTGACCCTAAAACTCTGTCGTCCTAAAAAATTCATTTTCATAACTAATTCTAACCATGTGTGTATAATACTGTACATTATGAAGGCATTATAACAGGTCGGCATTACACACACAGCCTTTATATCTCACTCTTTGATCAATGAGAATCTTGCTATCTTGCAAGTCATATCTTGCTAACTGACACTTTAGCATTACATGGTGACAATATCTGGACCAAGCTGGATCGTGCGCCGTGTCTGCAGATGACAGCGAAGAGTCTGAATCAATCACGTCTCCTCTGTTTCTCCTCACGTCGTGTATAAAACTGAAGCTGTCATTGCAGCTCACTGCTGTAGTGTTTACTGACTCGCTCGCACAAGATCATTCTGCTCCCAGCTTCTGTTTCTCACTTCCCAACAGGCTTCCACATCTCTCTCACACACACACACACACACACACACACACACACTCCAGCATCCACTCACCGAGAGTGAGAAATACTCAGGCGATTCATGAATTAATAAACGTAAACAAATATTAATTCTGCTCTTTGCAGGATATTAGCGAGGAGGCGTAATTATGTATGAAGACATGATTTGTGGAGGTGTAATGATGATGAGTTTACAGGAAGTAAATCTAGATTTGTTTACCGACATGTTATTACAGGTCACATGACCAGGTTACGATAACTAATGATACTTTATTAAAGTTGAAAGAAATGGTGGCATTTTTTAGGGGGGTTTGAATGAAACTTTAGTTTATTAGGAGTAGATGGTTATAACTAATAAATGTGGCTAATCGGTACACACACTTTATTACAAAAAAGAAAGAGATGAAACACTTGGTGTTGTGCTATTACAGGAAACTAATCAGCGATGGGGTGGTGTGATGAAGCGGAGTCACTGGTACCTCAATGAAGTTGATTATTTTCCTATTAAAGCATGTCCGGAAGTGTTTTATTCCTCTTACTACACATCAATTTGCCAAAGATTACAATCTTTACTTTATTAAATAATGACACGTCATACTTTTTATCTGTTTATAGTTATAGCTGTTTACTCTTGTGGGCTGGCGTTAGTTCCTGTTCTCGCTTATGTTATAGCAGCTATAAGCAGTCAGTCACTCACAAGCCTCTATTTTCTCTTCTGTTACCTAAACAGAAAATGGCACCATATCATTGATTACACACCTTTTTAAATCCGTTTATGTCGAGCGTCCGCTGTGTAAGTCCCTGTATAAGTTGTTGCTATAGAAACAATAACATATTAGAAAGAGTGCATTAATTTAAAGCTGTGATTTGCCTTGGAGACTTAACTCGGGGCTTAATGCCTCGCCTTTGAGTTTTTAGCTGCTTGACTTCCAGTGAATTAGATGAGCCATTAATAAGATTTTCAGCTAATTTATGGATGATGCTATTATTGCTGGTATAATGGTGTGGGAAATGTATATATATATATATATACTATATAGTAGCTCTTGAATTAGTCATTAATCATGTAATAAAATACACTTATGTATGAAAGCAGCACTAATTATTTAGAAGCTATGGACTGTATATAATGTAATTTCCTGTTTCATACTGACCCTATGGACTGTTGTGTCATCACCATCTCCTGAGAACTTTTAACACACTCTGGGATCGGTCAACCTTCCAAGTAATTTCAGAGATAAAAGACACGGACACGTCAGCTCCGTTCTCTTCCAGCATCAGAACACGACTGTGGCGCCTTTCAGCGTTATTGAGATTTTCTCTTTTCACGAGTCTGTGAGTCTTTCGCTTTGTTCTGTCTCAGTGCATACTGTCTCAGAGGAGAAACCAGACGCCGAGGATGGACATGTTTGTCAAATGCAATTAAGCAAAGTGCTGAGAATGCTCTTTATTCTTTTATCTTTGTTCAAAAGGAGAAATCTGCCAAGATCTCAAACTGAGACTGACATGTTCCTCACACTGTGTGGAATTATAATAAGATCAAGTCAAGGGGATTAATAAGGATTTTTTAAATGTCTTTGTTGTTGTAGGAATCCAGAAACAAAAACATTGCTGTTTGGTTTTAGTTCAGTTATCTAGGCGCCTATAAATAATCATTTTAATATCAACTCATATTACAGTTACGCAGGTTTTAATACAAGTTGAAATACTGTTGTTGAACATGACTCGATAAAGCATATTGTCATTAAATTAACTGTATTAAATGTTTGTGGTGCCTTTAGGTGCATGCACTTATACTGTATAGAGTATGTATACTGCATATGCACATTTTTATTCTATTTTCGAAAATAAATGGAAATACAGATACCACATTAGCTCCTGGTATCAGCAAAACTCCTTCTGGTAGAATAATGGCTAAACTCAATGTTTTCAGGTAAAGATTAAAACACATGGGGGAGTGCTGTTATAGGAAAATGATCCATCCATGATCCAGAGTTCCTGAACCATCCTGAAGTCCATTATTTTCAGCAAGTCCTGAATTGTTTTATTCTTCTTATACCACAAGAGTTTGCCAATAATAATTAAAGAATGATACATCATTCTTTGTGTCCATTAATGTTGTGTAACATCCATGAAAAAAGTTAGTTCCTGTTCTCACTTATACTATAGCAGCTAGAAAGAGTTGCTGTCTTACCAGCCTCTTAAAAAAATGCAGCTTATCGAGTTACAGAAAAACCCAAAGTGTAACCTTCTCTATTCTGATGATGCCTGAGAACTTAAAGTTTAAAAATTAAATTTACATCCGATTGTTAAAAAGCGCCGACACTGGAGACTCCTTCCATAAATGCATCCTTCCTTCACCATTTCAACAATTACACACATTTTTCAATCCATTTATTATCCATTAGAAGTTCAGCTTCCACATCTTCCACAGTAAATGATGAAAAGAGCTGCAGTACTTTACATCAGCACCAACTCGACATCCTTTCAGACAAAAACAGACAAAAAAATATCTCACTGCTCCTCTTACAGCCATAGCCACACTCTCCACGCCTGAGGGCAAAGCTGATAAATACCAGGGGGCATGAAATTGCCCAGAGCCTTTGGCCCATGTGCGTGATAATAAACCTGATAATGGAACCATCTATTTATCCGCTCAGTTAGTAATTACAAGCAAGATGGAGCAGGAAGCCATCAGGAAGCAGGACGTGGAGTGTGGAGAGCTGCCGGGAGCCGAAGGGGAGGCCATTTTTATTCAAGTCCATCTGGAGAGCCAGGAGGTGATGGGGAGGAAAATAAAAACCAGGCCTTTTCTGAAACCGATGCCTGCACGAGTCCCAGCTGCTGTATTGTGTTGAGATGTGTATATTTTCTGAGGCTAGCTGTAGCATAGTATATAAGTGGATATTAAGTAACATCATGTAAAGCTGAATTAGACCTGAATTAATGAGAGTAAAATACAATGTCACACTAATCTAACCACCTCACAGTTAAGATAATGATGAACTCACAATCTTTAGTTACATATTTTAGTACTGACAATTTCAGCCAATATATCTATCTATCTATCTATCTACAACTCTGAACTTTATTACAATTGACACAGTCACTTTAAGCTCATATAATGCATCTATTCTGCACTTTTCACACCTAAACACCAAGTCATTTTTTAAGTCACACGTAAGTCTCAGGTCTTGGCATTCATGTCCCAAGTCAAGACTGGTAAGTCCAAACCAAGTTACAAGTCTAAGTTTAAGTTTCGAGTCCTAAATTAGTCATAATATGCTCTTTTTTGTGATCAATTATTTATAGTCATACTATATCTATTATCTTATCTTATCTTATGTTCTTGACCAAATTTAAGGCAAGAGTAATAATTAGTACAATAAATTTACACAAATATTGCAGGCTTTTTAAAATTGGTCTTTGTCACTTTCTAGTTAAACTTTATAACTCAATGGAAATATATGCATCAGTTTCAGTTCAGTTTCACATGAGATGAGGTGGAGACTGTTTTCACCACCCATCTATCTCAGTTCAGCTTGGTTTTGCTTTGGGATTTGCTTTTTGTGCAACTTCAAATGCCAAACGAAATTTGAAATTGTTGCGTTTGTGTCTGATATTCTTGAACCACACGTTCTACAACCCTTTTGTTGTTGCAAACAACATAATCTTTGTAGTTGAAGGCTATGATCTTTGGGAACATGACTACCACAAAGTGCCTCTGCCATCAAGGAATGAGCGCTCTTTCAGCTTTGTCGTTATCTAGTGGAAGGTGATGGGCTGTCAGACTGCTTGAACATTGACCATTGATTCAATGCAAACTTTTAAAATTGTATAATTTGTTATCTTTGGTTTTGAAAATGTATCATGTCATCAAGTCATGTGACTCGAGTCCACAACGCTGCTAAACACTGTGAACCTGAGCTAGTTTCTGTTTCTGTTGCTGCGTTAACAGTTAAAAACTATTAAATTGATTATGTTACTGCACTAACCATTAAAAACTGTTAAATTGTTTCTGTTACTGTGTTACTGTTACCGTGTGTATGCTACTCAGATGTTCTCTGCCTTATGCTATTTTGCAGTAACACTACTTTGAGGCTAAATTGCATTTTGTTATACTGTATATATGTGATGATCTGAATATTGTAAGATGAACTAAGGTGGTAGTGCTTGTTATCAGTCATTATAAAGCTATAATTATGCAGCTTGAGACGCACATTGGCAAAATCTATATATTATATCTTGTCTATAATATTTAAAGGCTGCTCCTTAAACTAACCAACTGGGACATGATATTAAGTGTACATACTGTACATACTGCATTACAATGATGTTATTCTACATCTTACTAAGGTGCTAATGTGGAACTTAGAAAGTTATAAACTGACTAGTCGCTACTTAAGCCCTGATTTTTTAGACTATTAAGAATTAGTAGAAAGTAGAATAATAAATTTGTTATTATGTTCAATACCAAAAATGAACTACTAAACGTGGACTAGTGATATTTCTACAACTTTACCCCAAAATATCAGGATTTATGAATATACATACATGAGTGAGTCCACAATTGTCCTAGCATTTAGCCCTTGTAACTCTTAAAAATATAAACTTTAGTTTAACCTTTCAAACAGTGTGTTACTCTATCTCAGGCATAGTATCTCATTTGTTAAGGTTTCTTTGCTGCGTCTTGCTCTTAAATAAGTAACAGGATTGAGGGTTTTTTTTTAGCATAGAATTAGCAAATACACAAATTGTGGTTAACTAGCTTTCATGCTAATGACATGAGGACATTAAGAAATTTCTAATTATTGACTTAAATTTAATAGTTTATTTTTAATAAAGAAAAAAGAACAAATGAACTTTACTTCTTTGCTTGATCTTCAGGAAATTCAGCTTCCCGTTGAACATGTGACTTTGAAATATTTCATACAGTGAAAATAATATAATTTTGAAACTATTTTAATAGGTAAAGTTGTCTTGCCATCCTTAATAGTGTAATGTTCTAATATAAACTTAGTTAGCCAGATAGATCGCTGTTAGCAAGCTAGCTTGTACTAGTCATAGGTTGATATGGGTGAAATTTCAACATGGGATCTGAGTCTCAATATCCATTATAATTTTTTTTACCATTTTTTAAAATTATTTTTTAATGGCACCCAAACATGTATCTATAAAATTACCATAATAACCAAAACTATTATGGTCATCATTAAGGCTAGCTAAGATAGCTATCAGGCCCAGTAGCTTAGACTAAAGGTTTGCTGTTAAAGGTTCTCCAGGCATTATGAAATCTTCTAATTTCTTACAAATTTGGACAAACATTGGAGTTTATTTATTGACATTAATAACTTGGCTCATATGGCGCCCCTGTAGAAAATTATGTTATACTGAAGTATTGAGAAAGTCTCTTTTTTAAATGTTTTTGCTAAATGACGTTTTTGCTAAAACACATATAACCCAGACTTCAATCTATTTTTTTGAGTTCAGGGGAACATTAACTTAAGTATAAATTAAGTAGAATTGGTGTAACCATGGACCACTTCTGGTTTAATCACAGTCAGAACTGATAAACCAAGCTGAAAAGTACCACAGTTTCCTGCTGATCTTTGTGTTTTAGTGCTCATTCATCAGCATGTATCTTCCCCAGGCAAAAACAGTTTGCTCCTCCGATATCATCAGCTTAACATAAACATTAAATGCATTTATTGTAAGCTTGTGTCTTTACATGCCCCATGCTGCTGACAAGTTTAATCTCCAACACCATCGGAGTTTTTCTGAATCCTCACGCCCAGAGCGGATTGTAGCTGCTGGAGATCAGATTCCTGCCATATTTAAGCTTACTGCTAGTGGCACTGAGTTAAAAGCAGGTAATTAGAATGTGGATTTGGAGGATAACAGAAGCAAGCACACACACATATACACACTGCTCTACTTATGGCTTTGCTTCGCTCCAGGTCTCCTGTTTCAAGCACACACCATCTGCACTGTGTTTACTGCAGCATCTAAAAGCATTTCTAACAAATAAAGTCCAGCAACCGGTGGATCTATGATAGCATAGCTTGAACATAAGTTTCAGTTTCACGAACCACTAAATAATAACGGAAAATTAACAGTCACACAGGTAACATCAATGCAACCTTAGGAAGATATGACTTAAAACTTAACCGCTACCTATGGCGGTTTCCATGGTGATAAATCCCATGTACATTTTGTTATGCTTCCTGTTTTTGGTCTGGTCTCCGCCCCGTCTTGTCACTGGTGTTTCCCTGACTTTGTTCATCTGTTGCTTGTTTCCCAGTTGAGCATTTAAACCCTGTGTGTGCAAAGAGGTATTCACTGTATTCTGCATTTCTGAGCATCACCTTGTGACTATTTTGTTGCTTTCCTGATTTTTGATTCCTGCCTGTTTATGGATTATCCCTGTTTTACTCTGCCTGACTGTGTGTTGACCCCTGCTACAACGATTCCCGCCTCCAATCATGTTACAGAAGATTTTACCACCGATGGACACAGGTCTCATCATGAAAGGCTTGAGAAACCTCAAGGCAGTGGTGGGAGTTCACTCTTCCAGTCTCCTGAAGCTCCCAAGGCTGCTTCAACACCCACAAGCCCTCAGGAAGCACTCTAAGCCCAGTACATTACACCCTCTCTCTCTCTCTCTCTCTCTCTCTCTCTCTATCTCACTATATGATTCCATGGAGTTTCAATCATGCGTAGAGTTCTTCTTGAATGGGTTCATTCTTCATTGTGAGCTAAACTTTAATTATAGAGCATAGTTACAGCCTATTGTGTGTGTGTGTGTGTGTGTGAGAGAGAGAGAGAGAGAGGTTAAGGGAAGGGTTAAGGCCAGCTACAGTCATTCTCACCCTTCCCTTAAAAAATGAATGCAGGATACATGTATAGTTAATCATGACACTACATTTCTGTACTTTAGCTGTAGCTATGCTCTAGCCGTACTCTAATCTGTTACCAACCTGAAGAGTCTCAGCTAAGTCTAAATGGTCTCCATGGCTAGCAGTTTGGAAAGTTTTGTGTCCTTGGTCTGGGTCTGGCCTTCGTACTGTGAGATCTTATAACTCTGAAACTCTCTTTGACCAAAGAAAGGAAATAGGACAGAGATGAACTGACATGTTTTCAATCCTTCACTACCCTCAGGAACGCCATGAACGTGAACACTGATGCTGCTTCTAGCTAATCCGTGCTAATTTTTTTTCCTTACTAGCTTGACGTTTTTTTACAAATCTGATGCAGACAAACAGACCTGGATTCAGATTGTCGTATGCCATTAAGTTCAGTGTATTTAGAATTTTTTTTGGAAGTCTAGTTTGGACCATTTCGAATTTTGAAAATCAAAAACAGCATGGCCATCCATAAAAATGAAATATGTGGGATCTAATGGTAATTGTGAATACACTACAGATATCAAATGGCAGAATCGGGAAGTCATGTGACTCCCCATTGCTGATTTGTAACCTTTTTTCATTAGTCTTTTTTTTTTTTTTCATTCAGCTTAGTCAAATTCAGAATTAGGGCCGTATTCAGAATCAGCGACTTTATCAATGTAATCATCTATGTCAATATTCATGCAGGGAAAGTTTCTTGTATTCAGAATCTGGTTATGCACCTGCTAAAGTTATTTTCTTGGCTTTCCATTCAGATTATTAAAATTACTTATGCATAGTTCATGCCTCAGAAGGGTTTTCAAGACACCACCTTTAAACATGAGTGCGCATTTTTAAGACCAAAAAACAGTAATAGAAAATGCGAACTGAATCAAGGAATTGCGTTTTTATTATTATTATTATTATTATTATTATTTGGTGTCAATTGTAATAAAATGTAACATAAAAGCTTAAATAAATAAAAATAAAATAATAAATTTTAAATAAATTAAATAAAATTTTTAAATAAAAATTAAAAAACGACTCAGATGATATGAATGAGTAGATGGCAAGCACTGAAATAAATATCTAATATAAGTCCAGTATATTACTGATATATGCAGTTCTATCTGAAATCTGAATAATGATGGTCACAAGTCCAGTCACAGTTCATACACAGCTCAACTCTGAATATAAGCCACTCACTGTTAGCTGGGTTGAACTTGATCAGACGTCATGGAGGTTGGTGACCTCTAGCTCTTTAACCTGGAGCAGTTACACCAGAATCCGTGAGAGCCTGAGGACATGTCAGCATGGGATGCTTTTTAACGGAGAAGTCTGGCTACTACTAAGACTATTTTGTGCTGAAAGTCCACACCATGTGCCAGATGATGGGATTCACATTCTGTGCTTGTATTAAAATTCAAAAACACCATGTTGTTGAATTGGCAGTTAAATGGATCTGGCTCTGCTAGGCCACAACCATCAGTAATCATCACTAACATTCAGAGAACAGGAGGCTGGTGTGGGTCTGAGAGCTGCATTTGGCCTGAAAATGTGTTTGGACTCTACAACAAAAATCACGACTAAAGTGAACCTGCGTTGTGCTTGATAGTTGCTGCCTTTATGTAAGAGTGAAGAATTGGATTGAAATTATAAAACAGTTCTTATTCAAACATATTGGTGTAAACAAGACCAGTGCAGCAAGACCAGAGCTGTGTACATGACTAATGAGATGATACTTTTTTAAAGTAGCTTTTCTGTCACGTCATGCTTTTACTCACTAAACTGCAAAGGAAAAATCTCAGCTTTCCCCTCATTACATTCCATATATTATAATTACATATTATAATCACTTCGGATCTAAATCCCTAACAAATCTAAACTTTAACTGCTGTCACAGCGAGAATGAAACCCAATACCCATCACTGTAATCTCCTGCTACAAACACTTTATATTTATCACAGAAGTTTGTATTGTGACAGCTACCATTACCATTCAGCTAGTTTGTATGGTTAGAGTTAAAATCGTGCTCGCTAACATTGGTTAGCTTTCTCTAAAGCTAATGCTAATGTTTTCCAGCTGTTCCTTGGTGAAAGAGGCAGTAATGTTTGATCAGGAACTAAAAGCAGTGTGATTTGTGGAAGATGTCTTTGTCTTCTATTTTAAATGCATGAGTAAAGTTTGTACTTTTCCACTTTAACTTACATGAAGAACTTGAAGCTGTATCTTACCTTTTATTAGATTTTTTTCTTAGGTGAGTGACTGTACTTTTATCTGAGTAAAGAATTTGGGTAATTTTACCTCCTCTTTGGTTGTAATGCTGAAATTTGGTACATGAGTGAAATAGTGCACCTGGAATTAAATATATTTAATTTTAATTTAAACATAATAAAGACATTAATGTCAGTGGTCAGGAGAGCATAAGCCCTGCTCTCTGGATGGGAAGGATGGCATTGCTCTCTTCCCGTTTGATTTTCTCTTGATTTTATGTTGATTATCTTTGAAGTAATCTATTATTTTAAACCACTTTCAGTCACTGCTTCAAGCCCAGACACTATCTTGTTGCTTTTAACCACATACGAGGTTACACATATGTAAAATCAACTTATCAACCCTCACTAGAGCTTCCAATGCTAAAAGAGACTGATGGTTATACTGCAGGTAATAGATATAGAATAGTATAAAGGTCAGTAATCAAATAAAATGTATTGGTCAAACATACAACTATACGCAGTATCACATACAGGGAAATGTTTTTTTTATGACTGTCCAGTGACATAAAACAGAATTTACATAAAAATGCTTACATAGAAAAAGAAAAAGATATGAAGGTTATAGAGGAGGTAAAGAAAACCCCAGTATTGCAGTTTTCATTCTTGCAACTGTCAAGTTTCAAAATCATTTAGTAAATTTGCCCTTGGATCATTATTACGTTGGGGTTATTCTCCTGGTTGCTTCAGACAAAAGGCTAAGACTTGACAAAAAATGGATCTTTCAACACAATAATAAACATACAGTGATCTACAGTCTCATAAACTTAAAATCTTAAATATTCTTTAAATCAAATTTGGGGCAAAAATTCTAAGAATCAATTAAGACTCTTAATTCAATAATACACAGCCACAGTGATGAGGGAATAAGGCCCAAAGTCAGCTATGGATCAGGACAAATGATCAAGGGAGCGTAGTCGTCAGAGAATCTGTTCCCTGATCGTCCCTGAAAAACCTTGAGGAGAGAGTGGGGGGGAAAAAGGGAAAAAAAAGAAAATCCTCATCTTTTCCAATTTCACAAAGCAGCTTTATAGAAATATAAAAATTCAGGATATCAATTTTAAACATGCTAATAAGCAAGCCAGAGGCGATGGTGGTGAGGAAAAAACTCCCTGAGACGATATGAGGAAGAAACCTTGAGAGGAACCGGACTCAAAAGGGAACCGTTCCTCATCTGAGTGACACCGGATAGTGCGATTATAAATAAATCCCTCTCTAACTGTGTACTACATGGACAACAAGTTCAACTGTGTAATCAGGGAATTCATTATAGATTTCACAGGAAGTCTATTTTGTTGAAGTTATCAACTGTTCACTGATGGAGAGTTGAGTGCAAAGCCATATTCATGGTTTTTAAGTGATACAGTCCTCAGTAATCTCATTGATCTTCAGGTTGTCTGTGTGGATCCATCCTCAGCAGCAGCGAGTGATTTCCAAGTGATGAGAACTCCAACCAGAAGCAGGGCGTCACGATGGATCAGGCAGGATGGAGAGCAGAAGGGATCATGATCATTGATATCTCAGGAGCAGCATGTGTAGCTTCTATGTGCTTTAAACTCTAACTCTTTAAAACTCTATCCCAAGACTCATCATTCTTGTTTTTTTTTTTTAATAAAGACACTGCTTTAGAGTTTCTCAATGATTAAAAACGATGGCTTTTAAAGTTTCATCCTGTTTCGCCTTTCGCTGGAATCCTCCTCAAACACAATGCATTCAGGACTGTGGTTCTCATGGGGCACTTCGAGAAAAAAAAGCTGTGATGTAAAAGCTGAAATATTGGAAAAATAAATTCTGACAGATGTACTTACACAAAGTAAGTGAACATTTCTCATGATCTGCAAGTTGGGTGATGATGTTTGGGTGAACAGATTATGCTCCAACTTTTCAGCTTTTCTGTCAATACCTTAGTGAAAAGATGATTCACTACAGCTGACACTTCTGTTAATGTAACACTGAAAAATTCAAGGTTGTATGGTAACTTTTTAAAGTGGTAGGCATTGGTTCAATAACATGAAAGAAATTTAAGAAATGATTTAAAAAAGCATTTTATTATTATTATTATTATTATTATTCAAAAATAAATGACCTGTTGAAATATTTAGGTCCATAAATATATATCTGAGAATTTAGAAAATGCTAATGACTAATGAAATACAAGTTTGGAAACCATTCATCAAAACAAATTTGTTTTTTTTTTTGGTTTTTTTTTTTTTTTTGAGAAATGAAATCTAAATCTAAAGACAAAACTCTAAATGGTTATATACACATAGATCTCCGTAGATTAACATTGACAGGTTTGAAAGAGATTGACTTTTTTTTTTTTTTTTTAAGGACAGTTCCTCTTTAGCAATGGGGTATGCTTATTATTATTATTTTTTTTTATCTTGATTATTTTTTCTTGAAGAGCATCCTCATTCTTGCTACATGTTTGTCAGTTTACAGCAGTGGTGATGCTGCCAGCACAGCAAGTTGGGCATTGATGTCTATAAATTTTAGGCAAATGAATTATGTTTTTAAGTAGTTTGAAATCTTTGTGTGAAGTTTTTAATTATTAGCATTATCAAAATCAATGATTGTCACAGTTGGGTTACGGTATGTGCTTAGAAAGGAAAAACATGGTTGATACTGTAGAAAATAGATCATCAGATTGACAGAATATAGTCTATGTCTGAATCCATTTTAAATATGTAAATAAAAAGTCTCTAACTGTAGTGTTTTGATAGAACCATACACACTACATTTACATTTACATTTATGGCATTTGGCAGACGCCCTTATCCACACTACTAGGTTTAAACCTTTAGCTAATCACGTAGAGCTTTTGAAGATGTCATGGTTTTACCTGACACCACAATGCTAAGCCACCACAATGCTAATCCACCGCAATGCTAAGCCACCACAATGCTACCTGACACGACAGTGCTAAGCCACTTCTGGGTCATGTGAACTCTCACTCTCACTGTCCCTCATTACCTCCTAGTTTACTCACAGTTCATATATTTCTGGTTTTCATCATCTCATTGCGAAGTCTTGCCATCATTTTGATTGCAGTTCTGAGTGTATATACCCTGTGGTATTTCTTTTTTTTTTCTTTCTTTGGTTTCTGATTCTCCAGGATTGTTTACTGATTGAGGCCCTTTGCTTATTCCTCTTGTTTTGATCAATGCACATCAATTTTACATCTCTCTCACATATCAAAGTTATTTTGTTAATGTATTTTAGGATTCTTCTTTATTAGACATGATCAATCTTTTGTATATGAAGCAGGGTAAAAAGTCCTCATACCAACATTGATCCTTCCATACTGATACTCCAGTGGTATTTTTATGCTTGCATTATGGTCTATACAATATTTTGCATCATTCATAGCTATTGCATTGATTTAAGTCTTTAAGGAATTGAGAAAATCTTTCATATGATCACTGTATTCTGTAACAACATGCAGCTAAGGTTCAAATAAAGAGGAACGGTCACGTTTCAGTGGTTCCATGATTTTGTTTTGCACCATTAGTCTAAATAATGCATCATTTCACGGAGCCAAATAGTTGAATGTTGCACAGCTAAATTCATCCATTTGCAAATAACCCAGCATCAGGCTTTTGGCACAGCTCATAAAAAGAGGTCATGTGAGTAAGCTGAATGTAATTGTAGACCTATAACACCCCCCATGGCTCTGTCTCTGTCTCTACTGGATTTGCGAGGAGAGGAGAGGAAGCTCCATCTTTTGAAATGCACCAATTTGGTTTCCAGCTGTTCTGCCTTGACGCATATTTCACACGCAACAGCAACAAACAGCCAACAGGGATGCTTTCACGAGCATATGGGGAATAAAAACTGATGAGGAGGAGGGTGCAAACACTCCTCACATAACCCAAGGATCTGCACAGAAAAGGAGACTGGGAGAGTAAATAGTCTGAGTAGATGGAGAATGTAGAGCGCCTCTGAGGTGACATGGTGGTTGTTTTTAATAAGACATAGCCATAAGATAATATATTGAAACCACAGTTTCTTGGGATCTATGTCATGGCCATGAAGTACTTAAACTCACTACCTAACCTATCTAACCTAAGATATGTAAGGACTAAGACATGCAGTGGCTTCAGTTACACATTAGACTATTTTCAGTTAGACAAAAATAATCGACAACAGGGTGGGGTGGAGATGTTAGGTGGAGTTACTATTTCTCTGTAACATGACCAGCTGTTTTTTTGTCTTATTAACTCTGGAAGAGAGAAAAAAGAAAGGCTGGTGAAGGGACGAATGTTTATAGCTGCTATAGCATAAGTGAGAACAGGAACTAACTTGTTTCATGGCTGTTCCACTTAACTAAATGTAACTATAAATGGTTAAAAATATGATGTGTTGTTCTTTAATGAATTAAAATTTGTAAGTGTTGACAAATTACTGCTGTATGAAAAGAAAGAATCATTTTGTGGTAGTCTGTTACTGGAAAATAATCAACTTCGGGGAAATAATTCCACTTCATCACACCACCCAGTCGTTGATTGTTTTCCTATAAAAGCACAACATGGACTGTTTTGTTTATTGCATAAGCACTATTTCACCTCAGCAGCGTCCTAAGAAAGTGAGTTCAAATCATGAACTCAGGAAAAAAAAAAACATGGAAACCCGTCCTCCTGATAATTATTTCTAATGATAAGAGTTAAAGTTACTGGAGAAAGCAGCTAATTATACTGTATCATTATCAGTAAGGATTGAAAATATTGAGGTGGTATGGAAGAGTTCATAGAGGATCAAATTTAAAGATGATGAGAGTCAAACCGAAGCAGGCCTGGGCGTATAATTTGATTTCAGAAGTGAATCAGAGCAGAAAGAGTTAACATGTCTCATGAATTGAGCAGCTCGACTTAAAAGGCAAGACGTGGAGGAAACGGAGTGGAGTGGAAATACAGATGTGTTCAAAGCCCAAATTGAGGAGAAATGAAAGGGGTTATCCAGGCTATATTCACACTGAGAGAGGAGAGTGGACTGAGCTCTTAGCGCTCTCTTCATCTGTAATGCATTTGAACTCTGTGTCTAATTGATCAACCTGATTATATAAATGCACTAGTCATTTTGTTGAGAGTGGTGTAAGGTCATTCAGTGCAAGCGTGAGGACACGAGGACGCATGGCACTGTCCAAGAGGTGTTGTCCTTCGCATTTTCAAGTAGTACTGAGACTTCCACACGTTTATACAGTACTGTGCAAAAGGCACCCTATTCTTTTAGTACAAACTTTGTTATAGCTTTTTATTTTCTGACTTCTACATTATTGATTCAGCACAAAAACATTTTAGATTCCAAACATTAGTTTTCCAGCACAAAATTAAATGTTACAGAAAAATGTTTGTATATCAGTAAAGAAAGCAGCTAATTCCATAAGAGACACTTTTCAGATAAAAACATAATGAAGGCTGCTGGGTTTCGCTGCAGAAATAAGAAGCGAGTCGACAGTCAAAGTCTCCAGAAGAACTGTGGCTGCTTCTGCAAGATGCTCAGTAACACTTCCAGCTCATTTCCTTAGAAAACTGCACACACTGCACCTGAGACTGCTATTTTTATTTTAAAGCAAAGGATCGTCACACCAAATATTGACTTTGTTTCATTTATTACTGTTTACTGCTCTTTATAGTATTTTTTTTAATGTAGAAACATTTAGTTTCATTATTTATGAAGGCATCTTTGCTCTACAGCATTTCTTTGCATGTGTCTAAGACAAATGCACAGTACTGTATCTCAGAAGTATGTACTGTACAGTATTCATTATTAATGATGCAACTTCATTGTTACCACATTTATTTAGGATAAATTTGAATAACTATAATAAAGTAAAATCCATCACAGTGTTTGCTACTTGGTTTTCCATCAACTCATCAACTTTGTTTATTACTATAATAATAATTAATTGTATAGCCAGGTAAAATGCAATATAAAAAAAGTATATTAAACTATACATTACAAAACACAATTTAATTATATGTACATCATTATTTTGTCACAGAAATAACAAATACATAAAATTTTATGACTTTTTTGTCAATGCATAACTGTGTTATGAAGTGCATCATACACATAAATTGATTGCAGGCCTTGTGTCAATTTAACAGTGAGTGGATTTATACAATTTCTATCCATGCAAGATCATGAATTTACATAAAACCTCAAGTATTTGGGAACAAACAAAAGAGAGAAGTATTTCCACCTCACTGTGAAAGATTTGCACCAGACAGACATCACTATCCAATATTTGTCCACATACGCTCTATAAAAAGACCAGTAACATATTTTTCATTT
Organism: Pangasianodon hypophthalmus; assembly: GCF_027358585.1. NCBI lineage: Eukaryota > Metazoa > Chordata > Actinopteri > Siluriformes > Pangasiidae > Pangasianodon > Pangasianodon hypophthalmus. Next base: position 28,951,477 of record NC_069714.1, read on the forward strand.
AAAAAAAAAAAGTACAATAATGTCCAGGTTTCAGCTGCAGAGTTGTTAACACAGCAGTTATGATTACACTGGCATAGTGCCACCGTGAAACTTTTTGGTTTTCCGATTTGGCTGTGAAATACAATTTTTTGGCAAAAAGAGGAATCCTCACTACACATGGAGTCTCTTCCCCACCTGCTGCTGTATCGTCCCTCCTCTCCAAGCTCTGCAGGTGCGGTGCAGATTCAGAAAACTCTAGGATGAGAGATTTTTTTTTTCAACAGTCTTTCAATAGGAGCTCTCTAGTGGGAGTACAGGAAGGTCACATGCTGTTGTTGCAGATAGAAATTGGTTTGGCCACAACTACAAACAAGCAGATGTTCATCAAGCAGTGATGATTAGCTTAATTTGATGCATTCATATTGGAAATAATGTTGCGATATTGATTCATAATCATAATCACCTTGATCAGAACGGCAAAATGAAGCTGAGCTGACAGCTCTGGTGAGGTGATGTAACTCTACTAGACAACTCTACTTATTAATTTTGTTAGCGTCCTAGCCTAACGCAAATTTTAAGGTGATCTACTTGAAATACTTCCAATAAACATCACTGTGGATTAGCTGAATGGGTCTGGGACTTTGAAATCAGATTTCATCCCAAATTTCTTTCACTAACATTAATTTCTTGTTATATTATGTCAAATTTATGCCGTAAGGACTTGTTGACATGACAACAGTTACGTAAGGAATAAAACACTTATGGACATGCTGTTATAGAAAAATAATCAACTTCTGAGTGGTGTAAGGAAGTGGCCTTGCTGTTAGCACCCAAAAGTTGATTATTTAACCGCTTATAGTTACATTTAATGTTGCGGAACTTCCACAAGACAAGTTAGTTCCTGTTACTACTTACAATATAGCAGCCTATAAACAGATCTCATCACTCTTGTTAATGAAACAAAAAACTCAGCTTGTTTTTTTTTTTTAACGAAAACCTTGAAAGTGTAAACTTCTCTGCCCTGACAACTTTCCTTTATCAGAAAACTTACTGAATGTTACAAATCGCTGACAATGGAGACTCCTTCCATGAACATTAAATTAAACGTCTCCTTACAAAAAACTTCACCATATCATCGATTACACATTTTTTATTGCTAAATAACATATTTTTAATTAATTTATTATTAGGTTTAAATTGGAGCATCTGCTATGCACGTCTCTGTGAATGAGCTGTTACTATAGAAAATATAACATACTGCTGCCAAAGCTGCTGTTATAGAAAATTATTCAACACCAATCAGATTTGAAAATTGAACAGTGCTGTAGAATAAGAAAAATTCAACAACCCAGTTATCTCAGGAATCCATGTAGGAAAAATTGTCACCCTAGAGCTTTAATTCACCCGGAGGTGCTCTATCAAACCCACTTTTACCCCTCAATCTCCCAGGAGCCATCAATGCATCCGGACATATATTACTCAGTCTCATAAATACACACTTTTCCTATTAGTTATAATTCAGTAGTTGAATAATTCATATTAGTTCCCTGATAGTCATTTTAAGATGAATAACTGAAAACTAAGCTGGATTTTTAAAGGTTAAACCTCAAAAAGGGGCTTATTAATGAGCAGATTGATTCAGGTGTACAGTGTAGAGATGCTTCGTGAGCAGGATCAGAGGAAAATACTTCATTATAGTATGCTAGTCCACAGGCCATATTATGCATTTGAACCTCTCATAAGTAATTCAGACAAATTCGAACAAATGGATTGGAATAGTATTTAATTTCATATTAATGAATCGACCTCATTCAAAAGTGAATGGAATGCAGTGCAGGCATTGGTCAGGCCATACAGCATCATTCAGTACTCACAGTGAAGGCAGGTGTCAAATGTAAATGAAATTAATTTCATACCAGGGAAATCCTGTGAATGGGTATAAACCCTAATCTCATCCCAAATGTAACTATACAACTTAAATTGCATTGTCACATATCACATATTAATTATTAATCTGTAAATATAAGACCATGTAGATACTTTTGCAAGGGCACAAAACAGCATCCTTCCACCTCTCTGGGTGAAACACACATGACTTCTTATAGTGCATGCCAATGTATGCTCCATTTCCCCTGCCTATAGTGTTTTGGCTTGCAATAGCCTGTCAGTGCTATTGATTGATTTCTACACCCATGAACCCATCTGGATCTGCTTCATTTTCCATTCTAGATCATGCCTCATGATGAATGCATGCTTGCATCCAGATGTGACTTGACAAATGGCAACGTCTATGATACATAGGGTATCACTTTGTCACTTCCTACATGAAATATCTGCCCAGAAAACCAAACTGTGTGATGACTATAGTCATAAAATTTGTCTTTTTTTTAGATTATACAAACAAAAATGCAAGAAATTGATATTAAGCCAAAAATCACAATACGTATGTATGAATGTATATGCACTTAACTCTAACAGATGTAAGGACTTTTTTGGAAAGTAGGTAGATTGTGATTGGTAGATAATTGCACAAGTGTGTGGAGGGAGGATTAGTGCCTACACAACCATGAGGACCAGATTTCCTTTGCAAATTTATTCCTTGCAGTGTATCAAAGAGTGAGTCCTTGCTTTCCATGTCTATTTATTTTCTTGTTTACTCGTTTACTGAAACCTTTGCCACAGTGCTGTTACTGTGTTTTAAAGTCATGTAGGGTTTTCTATGGTCCATTAGCACTGAACCTCTCCTGATGTTCACACATGTAGGATGATAGAAACCTTCAGAAACATTGGTTTTCCACTGCAACACTTTTCAGCATGTACAGTATCCAGGCACCAGGATTTCAAGCCAAGCCTGTGTTTTTCTCCACCAGTCAGTGGCTGGCACTTGGTACACAGACACTCTGTCAGGATGAGTCTCAGTGCCTGTGCCTACTGTCAAAAGCTGCCCTGCCTGACTGATATGTCAACAAAATGACACTAAACAAACCACATCATGCTGGAATAAAGCCTCTTAACATCCACCCTGACACCAGACAGCTGAGGGAGGAACAAAGCCACTTCCTCCTGGCGTGCCATGTCCTTGTCTGTCAATGACGAAGCCTACACTTGACTCCTCAGATTATACACAGTGTCTCCCTCGGGTAAATAGTTACTCACTTCGTGTTAGTTTATTTCCTACAGATTAGGGTTCAAACTATCAAACTACAGTGTCAATAAAACCTTGCCTGGGCTGCTTCTAATAAAACACATGGAGCAATATCACAGGGTCATATAACTGTTATGCGATTCCTTTGGAGTAGCTTTCTGCTTGGATAAAAACCACAAAACAATAATGGCATTAGTATAGTGATCAGCATTATGCCTCTCTCCAGCTGGAAATGATCAGGATCCTATACATCCCATTGTACAAAAACAGCCGATGAGCTGGGTTCCATGGAAACAAGGGTGGTTGGAAGCTGAGGTAACCCTGGAATGGTGTGACACCCTGTGATGTGAGAACGAGGGAATTATGGGCATATTCAGCCCAAGGGAGAAATCTACACCAATAACCCTGGTGGTCTCCACAATAGCAGGTTAGATTCTCAGTTTAGCCGCTAAACCTGTCTGTTGGACTCTGAGTGATGGCTGGAGGTTAATGTTAACAACTAAGATTTTCATGAATGCTCTCCTGACTGGTGAGGTAAACTGAGGGTGGCAGGCAGAAACAGTGTTTTTCAGGGGGCCAAAGTGACATATCACACTCTGACATATCAATAGGACCTTCAGTGTTCCTCAGGAATCTGTCAAGATGCTTTAGACAAATGAATGGCCACAACCAGTATGGTGATTATACCTTCTGACTCTGGGAGGAAAACACACTTAGAGGTATCTCCAGGGCCAATATTTTCTGAACATTATAATGACAACTAGGCATGTAGACAGATGTCCGAACATTGTCTTGCAGACTAGGCCAACCTGGATGTCCAGTAGTGACAGATGTGTGTGCACTGAGGATCCTTCTCAGGTGGTTTGTCACTTAGTCCATGGGTCGCTGAGTGGGGATGGGACAACGAGTGCAGGGTTGTGATATCTGGACAGTTATACCATTAGGACAGAAATGTACCCGAAAGCCACCTTGAAAGTTTCCGTAGTGAAACTGCATGTGGTGTGAGTGATGAACAAGGAACACAGCATGTATTAGAATCTCTACAGGTATTGTCTTCTTGGTTTTTTTTCTGGCTTCGACTTCCTGTACCATGCCTGAACTCACAGGTGGGTTAGTCAGTTCTCTTCATGAGCATAGATGCAAGTTGCTCTTTTTGTTGTTGTCACTGTTGGATTTGGTGTTGTTGGTTACTGAGAACAGCCTCCAAGCTGATTGCTTCCAACTGTTGAGCAGTCTGGTTTCCCTCAGCGTCTGTTGGATTGTGCAACATTCTGTAGAAAAGACAAACAAGAGATGATTTAGCAGTTTTCTTCAACAACCACAACAAGACAGTTTACAGAAAAGGAGGTAAAACTGAACAGAAACCAACAAGAACACAGAACAGGCAATCAAATAACAAAAGCATTTATTAGCATTTAAAGAGTCCTTAATTGTCTGGGAAATGGCTTGTTAATTTTCAGGCAAGACAGAGCTCTGGACACACACTTCTGAGGGTGGGGTGGTTGTTGAGGGATGCTGGGACTTGTTTATTTCATGAGACCTGTTTTAAAATTGTATTGACCAAGTAAGGAATTTGACCTAATCACCTGAGCCCCACGTGTCATCTAGCAGGTGGTGAGCCCACAAGATGGCTCCACATCACCATATCCAGCTGAGCCAAAGCAGGCTAATCTTTTTTTCTGTATCTTTCCCAGAGGTTTTTAGGATCTGACTTCTCCCAACAGATCTGTTTACCAAGGGTGACCCTACTGGGGGCATGAAGCTTCCGGTGACAAAGCCTTCCATTTTACTGAAGTACACAAGCCACTTCAGCATGACAAGAGCTCCATCCATGAAGGAGAAAAGAACAGATTTGCTGGTTAAATGGAAGATAGTTTCTTATTCTGTGCACTATATTATTATTGACTGCTTCATTCCCACCCACTTTCACATTTGATCTTTGATGAATCATCCAGTTACACATTCAGAGATGGAGGAGTTAGCAGTGTTCGATTAGAAAGGCAGCTTAACTCGAATCAACCTGACATGCCTGGAAAAAAATCACATCATGATGACAGAGTTGTCAAGACATAATTATGACATGTCACCAGTAGAATCAGTGGAATTACAATAATTCATATCCAATAAAATTCATCCATTCAGTGCCTTAAAGAGGCTTTAAGTGATGTTTTATACTACAACATAAGACTGTTATTGTGATCATAAGCTTCTTAAAGAAACTTACATGCTTTAATATCTATAATAAGGTGCTGGTAAGGGGAAGGGGGGGTTCACAAGCCTGTTGTATTTAAAGAACAGCTCCGATTGCCTCTTCATAAAGCTCCATTTGCATTAACAGCTGATGGACATCATGATCTATTTATGGGGAGATCTACCAATAAAAAACAGCCACTGATGAAATACATGCAAGTGATTTTAATAATAAAAAAACAGGGAGCCCAGAAAATCAAGTTACTGCTTAACTTACTGCATAACCTGAGTCTGAATACACATAACTTTCCCCATGTAAGTATTGACACAACATTTGTATTTAAGTTGCAGACTCTGTATACGGTCCTTAGAATATAAGTGGATGGTGACAAAATGTCCACGTATTCCACGTAGAATTTTATGAGGACAGAAAAACAACAGATGATGAAAAAGTCAGTTTCATTACAATAATTCTTTTTTTAAAATCTCCTACTATGTATATCTCCTAATATCTCCTCCTAATACTATGAAAATTTTGAGAACACAATCAAAGTAATAGAGGATACAGTAGGGCTCACATTTATGTTATTTTTAAATATTTATTGTAACTCTGCCCCCTGCTGCTGCTGTGAACAACCATGACACTCTTTTCTGATTCAGTCAAATTCATATCACATTATTAATAAACAAACTTCAGGCTTTTTTCCTCGCTATGTTTGTTTGCCTGCGTCCTGAAAACTCACGTATTCCTGATTCGTGCCTGATCTTCATCTGGGCTGTTATTAAATTACCTGCTTGTCTTGTCTTAGATGAAAAGGCTCAGGGTGTTTTGTTCCTTCTCTAACGTATCGCCATGGAAACATGATGAACAGTTAGTGTGTGTATGTGTGTGTGTGTGTGTGTGTGTGTGTGTGTGTGTGTGTGGTCAGAAACTTAACCGAGGCATCGAGTGCAATACTCTCTGAAACCTTAAAAACCCCCAATGAGACACTCGAATGAAGTGGTGAAAGTGTCACACAGAGCATTAATAAGAACAGCGTTAGCATGTGGACTGTGAGCTAAGTGTATCGTGGGTGAAGACATAAGTGTGTGTGGGGGGAGGCAGCTTCCCACACCGCGCTAATGTAACGCCATAGTGATCGTTATTATTTCGGTCTGTTTACTGTCTGAAACCAGCCATGTGTTGCTTCTAAATGATTTTCTCCGTGAACTCAGCCTTCATGTTTTGTTCATTAGCAGCAACTGATTTTATAGCAAAAGGTTACTTAAGGAATAAAAAACTTGGAGGCATGCTGTTATAGGAAAAAAATAAACGACAGGGTATTGTGCAGGGTTACAACTGATTACAATTTTGTGTATAAAATTCTAACATATCATACTATTATCTATTTGTAATTTATAGACTATAAACAGGAAACCCTAAAGTTACAGCTTTATTTCTGACTGTTACAAAGCACTGACACTGGAGACTCCTTCCATAAATGTTAAATAAACGTGTCCTTAAAGAAAATCTCACCATATCAACAATTACCAAGTAACAATTTAATGTTATATGGAGCATCTGCTGTACAGGTCCCTGTGAATGAGCTGTTACTATAGAAACAATATTGTATTAGAATGAGCGCATTCATATAAACGTGTGATTTGCAGCTACACTACTGTCAGTGCTGCGGTTATAGGAAATGAATCAACACCTTCTGACCAATCAGAATCCAGAATTCAACTGGTGTAAATCTCATGAATTCATGTTTGGTATGCATCCTAATGGCTCGTGTGTGTTTCACAGGTGGGAATGTAATTAAGAGATGAAGACGATGTGATAGCAACTAAAATCACATTTTTGTGTCAGATTTACAGACATTAGTCATTTGTAACACTTTTATTTCAAAAGAAAAATTATCTTAACATAATCTCACTATCATAAACATAAAAAAAGATTTCCTCTAGTAAAAAGAATTAGTCTATGTGTTTTTTGGATATGCCTGCTATTTTACTTTTCACATTTTACATTATGTGTGGAATTTTCAGCACATCACTATACATTTGCAGGTCAAGTGAAGTAAAGTAAAAACAGTAGTGTTGCTAGGCAATAGGCCGAGCATAAGCTAGCTAACGTGTAGCCATTAAGTCTTTTTTGCATTCAAACAATGTAAAATCACAGTGATAGCAGAAATGAGACAAAATATTCAGGAAGATAAATATTTTCCACAAATGTATTGGTAAATTACTTTCGAAAGACTGCGCACAACGAAGGGTAATTTCACACCTATTAGTCAGAGTCTATATCAGAGCAAAATTGACACTCATGTTTCATTTGCTGTTTTGTTTGGGTTGGTTTCACAATCCTCATAATTAAATGAACAAAAAAATAGAAAAAAAAAAAAAAACATTAGCTGAGATAATGCAAAAAACATGGCATGTTTGATTTATTTGCTGCACTTGAGTTGAATCACTTTCTCACTGCAAATGGAATCATGCTAGATTTCATTGGTAAGCAGCCCGAGACCACCTCGCTCAGACATTCTCAAACCGCATGTTTTGGTCCACACTTGATTGCGATTGCTGTGTTCTCACCTGCCTGAAGAACCACACTGCAGATGTGAAAATGAAATTGTGAATACACTTAGTATCGACTGCTAACCAATTTCTATTTAGGAACCTTAACATTGTGACACAGCTAAACTTTTGACTTTCAACTTATAAATTTTGACTTTCAAACTTTTAAACCCTAGTAAATCCTGTGAACACAAAAGTGTATTTGAACGCAGCATAAGTTCTGCTCCACAGAGTCCTCGTTAGCTCGTTGGTCATTAACAGGTGGCATGAACGAGGCTCGTGTGAGCGAGTAAAAGTACTAAAGCGTGCACATTAAGACAAGCTACAATAAGATGTTACATTCACACATAAACCTGCACAAACTTTCAAATCCCCCATGATGCCTCAGTTTGTTGACTGAAGCAGGAGTCCAGAGCAGATACATGCCATCTGCTGCCAGCGGCTCTTATCGGTCCAGTACAGCGGCGTCTGACCAGCACACAATCCACACACAATTCATCACAGCACACGGCCGCGTTCCCGCACGCCTCCCCCAGTCACAACGTCAGTGAGGAAAATCACACAGACAGAAGAATGAACCTCCTTTCAGACCTCAGTGACTTAATTCTCTGATTTAAGTATCTCTGTCTCTGGCCTGATCTGAGGCATAAACATGGCTGAAATCTCTCCATCTGCCCTCGAGTCATCAATCTCCACAGCTGCTGAGGAGCAGAGGAGCAGAGACACACCGAACAGGATTCCACGGGAGAAATTTCCAAATTTACAGGCAGTAATTACTCCCATCTGCTGTACACTATGAGATGTGAGATGTAATAATCAATAACGTGTGTGAGTGTGCTGCTCTGCATCCAGCTAGTCAACTAACTACATGGTTAAAAGTAAATATTGTTCATTAACCTCATGCAAGTTACTTATTACAATAAATAAATAAATAAATAAATGCCACTATTTATTATATGCCTGCTTACATAGTTATATATTTTTTGTTTAATTATTTATACATTTATATTGTTGTTCCTCTTTCAGCTGCTCCCCTTAGGGGTTGCCACTACAGATTATTGGTCTGTGTATTTGATTTGGCCCAATTGTTAACCCGGATGCTCTTCCCAATTTTATCTGGGCTTGGGACCGGCACTGAGAGAGAGCACTGTTGTACGCAGCCAGTGGCTGGGGTTGGGGTTGGTTCCCTGGCCGGGAATCGAACCCAGGCTACAGCAATGAGAGCGCTGTGGCCTAACCACTAGTCTTCCAGGGAAAAATACAGATTTAATAATAATAATATTGATAAATGTATTTGCAAGCAGTGATTAAGGGGGCCAAGCACCTTCTTGCCCCAAAATCTTGATCTCATGTTGGGTTCAAAAGTTGAGCAGTTTTACAGATTTGTGAATTATAGCACTATCTACATTTACGGCATTTGGCAGACGCCCTTATCCAGAGTGACTTACAATTATCTCATTTATACAACTGAGCAGTTGAGGGTTAAGGGCCTTGCTCAGGGGCCCAGCAGTGGCAGCTTGGCGGTACTGGGATTTGAACTCTCAACCTTCCGCTCAGAAGTCCAACGTCTTAACCACTGACAAAACTTTGTCAAGTCCTGTAGGTTGAGTTCCTCCAGTCATTTACAAAGCTTGGTCTGAATATATCACCCTATCACCGAAATATGCCCTCACTTCCTGTTTGGCGAGTCAAATTTGCCTTGCATGTTATGGACGAACCTTCCTGGCCATCAAAAAGCTGAGAAACATGTTTTGGTTTTTCTCACGTTTTGGTGATGACTGGACAAAATTTGTACGTGAAGAAACTAAAAAACAGTTATAAAATTGCAGCAATAAACATTATGGTATCCACTGAGTTCAGTGTGACCCAAAGAATCGAAAGTAAATTCGCATTTCTAGGACATTGTGTTGCAGTGTTGTTATTGTCAACATGTATACAGTATATCCAACTTTGCCCTATTGGTGGCACTAGAGCACTTGAGTGTTGCACAACAAAATTGCTGTGAAGGTTGCTGAGACTGCGCTCTATCACCAAGATTTATGAGAAAAACTACAAAAAAAACCACAAAGCGTTCGATTGGCTTCCATAGAATAAGAAGAATACAATTCCAAATACTTTGTCTATGATGATGATGATGATGATTATTATTGCTTGTTATACATTTGAGATTTTGTGGACCTTCTCCACAGAGCGTCTACTTTGGACCTGAAGCCAGAGCTCAGAGTTATCTGTTAACACAATAAGCCGTGACGAGCTGGGGGACAGAGAGAAAAAAATATATCACAGCAATAAAATATCAGCTGTCACTTTCACTGTATTGCATTTACATTCCATCGTGTGTGTGTGTGGTGTGTGTGGTGTGTGTGTGTGAAGTTTGCCCCTCATCATGCTGATAAAATAAACCTTCGTTATTGCCACCGTCCTTGATGTGGACTGGAGAGAAAGTGGAGTGTGTTAGAGAAAAGCAGCCGTGTTTGTCGTCTCTCCGGAGTCGCGGCTCGGTTTATATGGAGTTGACGAGTGTGATTTATCAGAAAGAGACAGAAAGGATGAGTGTTGACGAGGCTGCTTTAATAATGATCAATGCCACTCCTGTTCCCCGACAGCCTTCATTATCCCGAGCTAAAAACACACAGAGTCCTCAGAGAACAGCATCCATCACACACTGATCACACAGGCTTAGACACCATACGTGTGTGTGTGGTGGTGGGGACAACAACGATGATGTCATTTCCAGTCAGGATAAATTACAGAGGTTTTCCCATCAGCATTTTCTTCTACCATTTGGGACGCAGCCCCCAAAAAAGATAACGTCAATAACATACAACATTTTTCGGATGTATATCAATTTTTGATTTTTCCCCAAAAACTAGCACCATTTTCTGTAAAGCAAAATCAGTATGTGATACATTTCCATCTATATTCATACTGTACATACTGTGAGAACAATTTCACTGAATTTTATACAATCAGCTACTTAATTATTAGCTCGCTTCATGAAAATACACAGAAATAAATATAGTATATAACACATGCAAAGCAAAGTGTGCTCACGAATTCACTTCTTGGATTATTTTTGACATTTCTTGACATTTGAAACCTTCTTGGCCCTGATTGGCCCAGTCTCAGTCTCAGCAGCATTCTGTAATGATCGAATCAATTTTGCAGAATCAGGAAAGTAGCTGTTTGGTGATACCTTTCAGCAGGATTTATAATTTCGTCCATACCATGGATCAGTTGTGGATTTCCATACGTCACTTTTCTGCAACTAGGTGTGCAAAATGATAGGCACTAAGCTCATCCATTTGTTGTTTTTTTTTTAAATTATTAGTTGGTACCTTAATTTTAATTTTAATTAATTTTGACCTTGGTACCAACACTCGTGTGGTGATGAATGATGCTTTTTGATTACATGTCCCTGAGCAGGAATAACTGGTGTTTCTCACCTGAGAGCTCTTTCATTTCATTTTCACCCATTTTTCCTCACACAGCCGCATCTCTCACTGCTGGAGTCCTTCCACTGCTCCCTAGCGCTAACATTAATGTTAGTACGGGTGTTAGTGAGGATTTAGCCTTAGCTTTACTCTTAATTTCACTATTACTGTTCGCCCTGTTGTTAGTATTAAGGTTAGAAGCAGCCTTTTCATTAGTGTTCTCAGCATTAGTATTTGAAGTAGTGCCAGTGTTGGCCTAATCAAACTAAGTTAGTATTAGTATCCTCCCCTGGATGAATGCTAAGGTCAGCCTTCTCTGCATGTCTGGCTACAGTCCTGTGACTGACCCCTGAAACCCTAGCGGTCTCCTCGTCACTCTCACTATGTTGTTCCTCTTGTACTTCCTGGGCAGCTGGACTGTTTCTGTCCAATGTCTCCACACTCAAAACAGCATAACCTCTCTGTGCTCGCAAACATCACCAATCTGGTTGCTGGAGCACTTAATGGGTTAACAACCTGTTCCATGACTCCTTTTACCCAAATTCCTGTTTCAATTAGTTCGTTTACCAAGTTCTTCTTCTTTAGAACACCACTAGAGCTTTGTTCATGTTTCAGAGGAAATATTCTCACTTCCCTGAATGGTTTAGACAATGAAGGAGAGAAAGAGAGAGAGAGAGAGAGAGAGAGAGATGAACGGGAAATGCACAGTCGAAGAACTGACAATCCAGTTGGGAAGAAAGTCTCTCTCTCTCTCTCTCTCTCTCTCTCTCTCTCACACACACACACACACACACACACAAATGCTTTGCTTTATAATGACAGACCTTTCACTTCTTTATTCTGTTTACTGATTACCACTTCAAGCATCATATCGGAATCACTAATAATCCTCACGTTTCTGTGTTTAAAGAAGACTCTTGACACCATGAGTGCTGAAAACATTAGTAGTGTAGAAGATTATGATATCAGGGAGGTGAAAATGTCATCCCCGCTCCTCGCTCACTCTAATGGACGCCGCCTCTCCACGCTCAGAATAACAGAGACATTTCTACCAGGCTAAAGTGGCCCCATAATGCACTGCTGCTAATCTCTGATTGGAGATAAGACCCTTGTACCGGAACGATGCTGTGCATGGGTCATCTCTAGGGTCACATGGGGCTAATGGGTTTTGCCGCCCTCTGGAAATCGCTATTCTCTTGTCTCCTCATAATAATGGTAATACTTTAAATAAGAGGTGTTCATAAGGCTACATGACACCTGCGAAAGGTCTTCCTGACAACTGGCATAAACTTATATAAACAAATAGAGTTAGTGCACAACATTGAAACAAATGAAGAAGACAAAAATTTATTTATAAAGTACAATCCATAAGGGGTATAAACTTTTGTACTCACTGTAATTGATTATGTAGGTTTATACCAGTTGTCAGGAAGACCTTATACAGGTGTCATGTAGCCTTATGAACTCTCCCCTTATGATGATACGACATGACAAAACCAAACTCACTCTTATCTAGAGTCTATGAAAATACACAGTTTTAATTTCTGTCAATGTTATAACAGCTTTATTTCAACAAAAATCTGTTACATTACTTATGTCAGCTTTATAACAGATAAAGTCTGTTGGAATAACCCTTTATGCAGTTCAGTGCAGAAGTTAAAAACACTTAAGACAAACAAATTTAATTTATACCAACGTGATATTTACCTACAATCCAATACAAGTTTGGCATTGAACTGCATAAATGATTATTCCAACAGGCGTCAGCTGTCATAAAGCTGACATAAGTAAATTGACAGCTTTTATATATCAAGTATATCAAGTATATGTTGTTTGACTCCAGATTAGAGCGAGCTTGGTTTTGTCATGTCGCACCATCACAACAGGAGCCTTCATAAGGCTACATGACACCTCTATAAAGCGAATCTAATGAGTCACAGCACATTTTGGTTGACATAAGGATGTAATATCACTGACTTACATTAGAATCAAAGGTATATATTTTTTTTACTCTAGATTAGACTTTGGTTTTGATGGTTGTCATATCATGTCAAGTTCTTGCGCTGTTTGCATGGGAGTCGATTTGTGCTCTAGAATGTTCCACGGAGGATCCACATGTTTGAGATTAATGAAGGAGTGTGTCGTGTGTGAGACATGTTTATGAGGTGAGACAGAGACACTGTGGTTGTCTGTTACGACTAAACAGGATCAAAGACGTAACATAATATTCCTCTGCGTCTCTCTCTCTCTCTCTATCTTTCAGTGCCGTGGCTCTTAATTTGGGACACCTGCAGTGAGACAAACCAAACCTCATTGCTATTTAATGACAGTGACGCTGATCCTGATTGTGGAGATGCAGGGAGAATCTGGGAGAACTCAAATTCAAATTATGCAGCCGAGACCAGAAGTGACTTCATAAATGTTATAAATTAAATAATATTAGAGGCATGTTTATCCTGCATGTGCACTGCACAGAATGAAAAAGGTTTTAAAAAAGCAGCAACAAGAAACAAACAAAAGAAATAGACCATAGTATATACATATATAATACATGACTATAGTAAATGCTATTCGTGCGGCGGCCATCTTGGAAACCATGTTTACATGAACAGGGAGAAACTCATAAACCTGAAACAAATCAATAGTTTGACATTTCAAAAACACAAAATGTTTGAAATAATGTTCAAATCTGACAATAATTGTGTAAGTATAAATGTGTGGTCTTTGGTTTCATTAACATTCAGAACAATTTTCTCCATGACAAACAGGTCAAAGGCTTGAAAATACCAGCTATATTTACAGTAGTTAATATGATAATGGTGATCATCAGCCCAGAGAATAAGATAAATACTTATTGAATTATTATTTCCTACATAGAGTATGCACACGAACCCTAACCCTAGGGCAAAACATAATGGCACCTCACCCTATGTCGTGCACTATGCTGTATAAGCATAACCAGATTATTTAGGATTTGTCCTCAAGCTCAGCTCATTAGCTAGCTCCCCTGAAGCTGAGCTAATCTGGATTTTATGGTTTATTTCCATCTAAGCTGAAATAAAAGATGTTATTAGTGATGTATTATCCTAGAATTATTTAAACTGTGGGGTGTGAAGGAATTGCAAGAAGGGCATGGGTGAGATTTAATGACTGTAGCCTATCAGACCTGTCAATCTTTATGCATTTTGCACAGAAGCTCTGCATTTTAACATCAGAGTATGCTTGAATGAGTTAAAAATACGCCAAAAGAGTTTTTTTTTTTTTTTTCAGAATAAAAATGGCAGATGAGCCAATCACCATATGAATCTGGAATGATTGACAGTACCATTGGTGTTTTGAACGCTCTAATATAGAAGCCCCGCCCCTTCCCCTAATCTCACATTAGTAATGTTTTTGCTTGTAGTGCTCACCGTGCTTGAAAGACAAAGACAAAGAGTGACCTCGCTTACTGTAAAGGTAAATGAAGAATGGTTTGAGTTCATTATCAGGAAATAAAACATGTGAAATAACTGAAATGAAATAAAATTTAAAAGTTTGACTTAGCTAACATTAGGCAAGTAAATAGCTAAGATACCAGCTAAATACCTTTATTTTCTTTCCAGCCAAAAGTGGTCGGAAACAACAGTCTCGGTTTTTGTAAAAGGAGAACTTGGGTAAACGTTTTGACCTTAAAAAAACAGTTCATAGGCCTACAAAGAAGGAAGTGGTAATGATAATTCAAAGAAAAAAAAAACACTTTTTGCTCTGCTGCACCAAATAGGTCTCAGACACGGTCAAACAGCTTAAGCAGCAGATAAACATTTCACATGTTTCACTTTTTTTTTTTTTTTTTTTTTTTTTTTTTTTTTTAACAAGAGACATTAGACAAGCAATTTGTAAAAGGATTGTATCAAAAAATGTGCTTTTTTTATTGAATTTACCCTTCCTCCTGATCAAAGGGCAGGACTACACATTATTGGGGTTGTCTTTTATTTTATTTTAATAAATTTTAACAATGGGCCCATACTGTATTATGTATATTATAGAATATGGAGCTGCTCTGAATATACCGATATGTTCACGCTAATCACCAATAAACAGTATGTTACAGAACCCTTTGGATGTTTTGTATGTCATTTATTTATAGTCCGTGTGTGTGTGTGTGTGTGTGTGTGTGTGTGTGTGTGTGTGTGTGTGTGTGTGTGTGTGTGTGTGTGTCCTCCCTCTCCCTAGGGGGCGCCATCACCATGCTGGGTTGCCGAGTGTTACCGGCAGGGCATTTCCTGCTTAGGAAGTTTAAAAGAGAAGAGGAAAGTATGATGGTCAACTGTCTTTTCTCTTGTGTATCTTTTATGGTTGTCTTAAAGCTAAACTTGTGTAGTGTGTGTTAGACAGTGTGTAGTTCCTGAATGTTGGTTAGTCAGAAAATGAAATGTCTGCTGAAGAAGGTAAGTGTCATTTCTCTTTGCCCATTTTCCCTTGTTTTGGTTTATTAAGGAAGTTAGGGAACCATTTTGAAGTTTTTCTTTCTGTTTAGGGAAGACGGTTGTGTTTGTAGAGTTAGTGTCGGGTTGTGCTTATTGTTTTGACTATGCTAACTCCCAGAAAAATATTGTATTTTTCTGAGTGTATTTTTTTTAATACACTGAATAAACTAAATTCAATTCAATTAAATTTTATTTGTATAGCACTTTTAACAATGGACACTGTCACAAAGCAGCTTTACAGAAATAAATACATTCAAAATTCAGTTAAATCAAAATAAATTGTAAATATGTGAATTTATCCCCAATGAGCAAGCCAGAGGTGACAGTGGCAGGGAAAAACTCCCTGAAACGATATGAAGAAGAGACCTTGAGAGATCTCTCAAGGGTGATCAGAGGTGATCAGTGTGATCTCTCATCTGGGTGATAATGGATAGTGCAACAGCATCCAAACATCCCAGTTCACCACAACACTCTATGCCTGTGAACCCTCCAGATCTGCTCCTTTACCCAAGAAAAAAACTATTTACAAAAGCCTTGACTAAACAAATGTTAAAGCCTAGACTTTAACACTGAGACTGTGTCTGAGCCCCAAACACTAATTGGAAGGCTGTTCCATAACTGTGGGGCTTTGTAAGAGAAAGCTCTACCCCCTGCTGTAGCCTTCACTATTAGAGATACCAACAAAGAGTCTGAGAGTCTTTTGATTACGCTCATGTACTGTGGCGCGAGACCATTCAGTGCTTTATAGGTCAGTAGTAGTATTTTATAATCAATACGAAATTTGATTGGGAGCCAATGCAGTGTGGATAAGATAGGAGTGATGTGGTCATATCTTCTGATTCTAGTAAGGACTCTCGCTGCTGCATTCTGGACTAACTGGAGCTTGTTTATGCTCCTACTGGAACATCCAGACAGCAAGGCATTACAATAATCCAACCTAGAGGTAACAAAGCATGAACTAATTTTTCTGCATCGTGTAGTGACATTATATTTATCTTAGCAATCTTTCTGAAATGAAAGAAAGCTACCCTAGTAATATCTACATGAGCTTCAAATGAAAGCCTGGAGTCAATAATCACCCCAAGGTCTTTTACTGCTGCACATGATGAAACAGAAAGGCCATCCAGAGTTACGTAATCAGAAAGCTTACTTCTAGCTGCATGTGGTCCTAGTACAAGTACTTCTGTCTTGTCAGAATTAAGTAAAAGAAAGTTAAGAAGCATCCAGTTTCTAATGTCTTTTACACATTCCTCAACTTTATTAAGCTGGTGTCTGTCATCTGGCTTTGCTGAAACATACAACTGTGTGTCATCAGCGTAACAGTGGAAGCTAATACCATGTTTAAGAGTAATTTTGCCCAGAGGTAGCATATAAAAAGAAAAAAGAAGTGGGCCTAAAACAGAGCCTTGCGGAACACCAAACTTCACATTAGTATGCGTAGAGAAGTCACCATTTACATCTACAAACTGATAACGATCAGTCAAATAAGACCTGAGCCAGGAGAGGGATGTTCCCTTAACGCCTACAACAGTTTCTAGTCTATTGAGGAGAATAGCATGATCAATGGTATCAAGAGCTGCACTAAGGTCAAGCAACACAAGCAAAGAGACACAACCCTGATCAGAGGCCAGTAGTAGGTCATTTACCACTTTAACCAGCGCTGTCTCTGTGCTTTGATGAAGCCTGAATCCTGACTGATACATTTCATGAATGTCCTGTGTAGGTATGAGCATAACTGCTGTGCTACATCCTTTTTTAGGATCTTGGAGATAAAGGGGAGGTTTGATATTGGCCTATAGTTGGACAGGTGAGAAGGGTCGAGGTCAGGTTTTTTTAATCAGTGGTTTGATAACTGCTAGTGTAAAGGATTTAGGTACAAATCCAGTGCTATGGGAAGAATTGATTATGTTTAGAAGAGGTTCGATTGTTTCTGGAATTATCTGTTTGCGGAAACACTTAGGTAAGGGATCTAGTATACAGGTTGAGGATATTGATGAGGAAATTAGTGAAATTAGTTCAGTCTCTCAAAGGGGAGTAAAACATTCTAATCACTGATCTGATATCATTATATTATTATCTACAGGGTTAGTTATGAAACGGCCTGGTTTTAAATTAATAGTCTGAATTTTTTGCCTGATAATTTCAATTTTACAATTGAAAAAAAAATCATGAAGTCATCACTGCTGTATAGTGATTGTGAGCATGTTTCTACTGTGGTCTTATTCCTAGTCAATTTTGCTACAGGACTGAATAAGAATCTAGGATTATTTCTGTTATCTTCAATTAGGGTGGAGAGATACATTGATCTAGCAGCACTAAGAGCTTTTCAAGAGCTCAGAAGGCTCTCCTTCCATGGTGTTTGAAATACTACCAATTAGTTTGACGCCATTGACGTTCTAATTAATCCTAGCCATTAGCCCTAGCATGTAACACTGTATCCAAGGTTGCCAAGGTCTCACCAAAACCCTCGTCTCAAAACCCACAGAAAAAGACCTGAAGCCAGCCTAAAAATTTCAGTGATGGGGAAAGATTTTTTTCTTCTTTTTCACACTATTTTTTTTGGGGAAAAAAAAAAGTTTACGTTCGTATGCACAAATTTTTGATTTGCAATATGGCTTTTTGTCGTCATCTGGCATGGCCATTATCCACTCCATAAACCCCTTTTCTCTCTCTCCCAATGCACCATATCTCACTGGATGGATGGACAGATGGATGGATGTCTCTCACTTACACTTTTCATTTGTTTGCCATAGCATGTTTGTGGATAATTTGCTAATAACAAGATCTTGGTAACTGCTGAATTTTCTAACTAGCCCAAAAAAACCCAACCTGCTGTCTGGCTTTTTCTACCCACAATGTTCTTCCAAAACTAGCCCAGTTTTGCTTAAGTACAACCCTGACCATATCTCCTTTGTATTATCTTTCTTATTTTGTAGACAGGTTATGAAGAGTGGAAGGTAAAGTGAAAATTAAGGGATAAGACCTGCTCATGCGTCAGTGTAAGAATCTGATAGGACTTTTAAGATGAGCTTTTTTCTTGTTT
Source organism: Pangasianodon hypophthalmus (assembly GCF_027358585.1). Lineage (NCBI taxonomy): Eukaryota > Metazoa > Chordata > Actinopteri > Siluriformes > Pangasiidae > Pangasianodon > Pangasianodon hypophthalmus. The sequence goes on from NC_069714.1 coordinate 28,970,290, forward strand.
TCTTATTTTTTCTTAGACGACTCCCCCTTCTTTTTTATTAAAGGTGGTACTTGCATAATACAGCTGCCATGTTACATGATGTTTATCTCTGATTATTTAGAAGATTTTAATAGAACAGATCTTTTAAACATGGAGAACATACACTTGGTTCTTGTTGTTTTGAGAATTTATAGATTATATGAAAAAAAAAAAAAAACATAATAATCTGTGATATACAAAATGTTGCTCCGATAAACAGTTTTAGTGTTGTATATAACTTTTTGCAATGTTTTCCATTAGAGGTAAGGTTAACTTTCAATTTGCTCTGAACTAAGGAAGAAGACACTCTTAGAAAACCAAAAATCTAGTTCCGTCCTTTACAAAATAAAGACACAGATCTGTCTCTCTCTGTCTGTGTCAACTTGTCTTGTAGGAGAAACCAACTTTTCCTGAAATGAATAAATCATTGCAGTTACATCTCAAACACCCTGTCAGGCCTTCATCAAAGCATGTATAGTTCACTACTTCCTCTCTTTCTGCTTACTAAAGCGTTATGCTAATAATAGAGACTGATTCAGCTCTCCTGTTAGTGCAAGAACTTATTAACTGCTTGTCCTGAATCTGATTGTGTGTGTGTGTGTGTGTGTGTGTGTGTGTGTGTGTGTGTGTAGTGAGGATGCTAGCTGCTGTCTAATCACTGATTTGAAGCAAGATTTTCAGCTAATGGAGTGTGTGGCAGACAAGCCTGGGATTGGGCAGGAAGCAGGGTTTGCATTGTGAAAAAACCAACCCAAAAACCAGCTCAATGGGCAAGAAAACTATTCCAATTCTCCAAAGCTAACCTCCTCAAGCCACAAAATCAACTTTACAACAGCCAAATATAGTGAAATATTAAATGAATTAGCCTATATTATAAATACTCTCATCAGCTACATTAATAGAAACACCTGCATACTCGTGCAGTTATCCAGTAAGCAGTGATGTGACAGCAGCACAATGCATAAAATCATGCAGGAACAAGCCACGAACTTCAGTTAATGTTCACTTCTGTCAGGTATTCTGTGAGGAGGATGCAAGTTTAGGTGGTGTCTTTATAAAGTGATACACAAACAGACGAATCCAAGCGAAAACAAGAAGAAGAAGCATAAACACGAACTAACGAAACAAGCACCAGCATAACTGTGAAACTAAACACAATGAAAGTGACACACAGCACTACAAATGACAAAAGCTTGACCAAGAAACACACAGAAACCAGATGTTAAAATAGGGGTGCTAATTAGGTGCAACAAGAAACAAGTGGGAGTGATCAGTGAGGCATGTGTCACAGTCATGTGATGTGCTGGGACTGAGGGGCATTGTAGTTCTTGTCGGCCATTTTGTGGCCAAAACCAGCAATGTCAGATGTCAATGTCAGATGTGGCGTCAAACGTCAAAAAGGGGGAAAAATGTGATTTGTGATTTTTGATCTCAGTGGTGGTTTGAGTGTTTCAGAATCTGCTGATTTCTTGGGATGTTCACGCACAAGTTTCTTGAATGTTGCAAAAAACAAAACAAAACGGATGAGAGAGGTCTGAAGAGAATGGCCAGACTGGTTCGAGCTGATAGTAACTCAAATAACCACTCTTTACAACCGTGGTAAACAGAAAAGCATCTCAGAATGCAGGAAGCACAACACACCAAAGCTTGAGCTACACCAGCAGAAGACTACATCAGGATCCAGTCCCATTCCCGTCAGCCAGGAACAGGAATCTGAGGCTACAGTGAGAGGTCAAATCTAGAACCCTTAAGAGTTCCTCAGCTGTCCTTCTGAGTGGAACGTCCAGAGGTTCTTCGTAGAACGCTACAACACTGTGTTCCAAACTATTAGGAAGTGGTGAACATTTTCACAGAGAGCTAGACAAACAACAATTTTAAGTGTTATTCCTCACAAACAAAAATAACAGTAACGGTGCATTTTAACTCCTCACTATTTTTTTTTTTTTTTTTTTTTTTGGTCAGATGTAAATTTTTAAGTGTAGTTTGTTAAATGCTGTTTTAAAATTTTTTCATTAATTTGAAATACAAACAAACAAAAATAACAGTAATGGTGCATTTTAACTCCTCACTATTTCTGATGTATTATTTTTGTCATTATACATTGTTAAACATAGTTTTGATGATTTTATTATAAATGTTTATATTAGTTATTTAAATTGTTTATATATTATTTATAGTAATAATCATTATTAAATTAAATTACAAATTATTAAATAAGTAAATAAATCAAATAAGTTTGTGTAATTAAAATGCATACATTTCACAAAACTGTAGTACATGACTATATATATTTCTGATGATGTATAAAGAATGACTCTGTTACGACTTTACACCCTACTGGTACAATCATCGATTTGCTCAAGCCTCTCTTGGTGGGGACCCTGTTGTATGAAGGAACAGCCTGGGCTGGTTAACACCTGATGGGGAAGAGGGTGTGGGTATTAGTATCGTAGCTTGAACTAAGATCAATACTTCACATATTCGGTCAATACTTCATTAGGAGATGTGTTATTTGGTACTTGTGACATTTCCCAGAGGATGTACTTTGTCTTGCAGTGAAATTCAACACTATGAGAAGAATGTGTTCGAGTGTAACAGCCATGTTGTAAACTTAAAGTGAGGATTAAGATCCAGCTCTCAGTTTCAGGGCTTGATTTGTTCAATCTCCCCCCCATTGAAATAAATTAACTGTTAAAACTGCTGTCACTTTTTCATCAGCTCTGGATTAATGTCTATTATTCAAGAAGTATGTTATCAGTATGATATTATAATTCACATATGAGATTTAAATACCAGGTTTCCAAAGATGTATTGCGAGTTCATATACATCAAACCAACAATGTTATGCTATATTGGTAGGCTAGATAGCTGATTAGCTAACTATCGCACTGGTTCATATGGGCTTCTCCAGTGTAGGCACTATAGATGTAACCAAATACAAATACAAAATGAACAGATTATACGTTCAAGATAGATACAAACACAAATTCTAATAGGAGGATCATCAGGATCGTCAGCATTCATTCATCCTTAGTACCTGCCTGGTCAGGGATACAGTGTGTTCAGGGGTTAGAAACTCCCAGCCTGATTATCTTGTTTAGAAACTTGGATCATTCTTGAAACAGAAGAGATTCCTCTTAACAAATAAGAGTTGAAAGCAAACAGTTTCTGTGTATAAGATGGAGATGCTCAAAAGAATCTGAGTTCAATAACTCTGAGACAAACATATTAAAGTTGAATGATTGTGTGGATGAATTGCTCATCTAAATTCCCCAAAAAATGAAAGAAAATGATCAATAAATGTTGCAAATAAGGTGAGTTTGCCCCAGGATGGTTGAATGAAAATGGATTGCTGGCTGCCAGATGTGAAGAAAAAGAGGAGGCTGAAAAAGGACAGAAGAGTAAAGAACAATAAATAAAATGATCTAGTATACATTATATTTATATTAAACATCCATTTATTAAATCCCTGCATACATGCCAGCCCAAAACTTGTTTTATTTTCATGATTTATAGTTATAACTGATAGTTTTCTATCAGACATTTATAGTTATAACAGTCTTTTGGCTGGAAATAAAATAAAACAAATAAATAAAATAACAAATCCTAATCCTAACATAGTTGTGGCAATAAAATTTGAGGTTAAATGCATGTAAATAATAATAATAATAATAATAATAAATAGTTGTAGTAGTAGCATTTATTTATTTATTTATTTATTTATTTATTTATTTATTTTACAGTCCATTCACACACAACATGCTGAACAACCTTCATACAATAGAATTTGGCTACTACTATACTGATTACTATTACCGATACACCTTTCATAGTTTAATTCACAAATGTTTAAACAGGTATATGCGTAACAGACCATGCATTTACTGCAGTTTTATATCACTGTATTATCCTGTGTTTTTATGACTGTGCACAGTAGACAACAATGGAAACTGATTAGCTAAACTTTGTAAAAGATGTGTAAATCTCTACAGACACACTGTGTGTATATACTCTTGAACATTAAGAGCAAACAGGAAACAACAGCAATAGATGTCCCGAGCAATTACTTCAGGGTTTCACCTCTCAGTGCACTTCCACATGGATTACAGTCGGTGTCGTAACAGCAGCGACACCCTAATTAAAGCCGAGCCGAGGGATTCGCTACTCAGTTACGGCTGAAAGAACGACAACGTGATTTATGAGTTTTTCACTCGGCATTCGGATAGCGCTGTGTGTAATACAACACCTGCTGATAAATTCTAGCAGCTAGCTTGTCTCCTTACTTTACAAAATAAAGACATAGTTCTGTGTCTTTGGTGTGAACACTGGTGAAACTGATTTTTTTTTATTTATTTTTTTTTATAATGAATTCATTATTATTATTGCAAAAAGGCTTTTCAGGCTCTTCTCTGTTTACTCGGTTTCTGCTGAATCATGATAGAGACTGATGTAGCTCTCTTATTAGTGCATGAACTTATTAACTACTTGTCCTGAATCTGTTGTGTGTGTAGCAATGACACTAGCTGCTGTTTAATCACTGATCTGAAGCAACATTATTAACTAATAGAGTGTGCGGCAGAGGAAACTACTGCGGGGTGAAACCTCAGACTGGGCAGAAAGCAACGTTAGCAGGTCTTTCTGACAAAAAAAAAACAACGCCATGGGCAAGAAAACCAGCGCAAAGTACCAGCTCATAGTTAATGTTTGAGTTATGAAGTGTTTTATTCCTGACTAATGAATCAGAACTCAGTCAAATCCAAATTCATACTGAAAATGAAGAGGTCAAAACTCGCATACACACTGGAGTGTGGATAACTAAACAGGAGAGATGATTGACAGAAGACGTCATTACGTCATATGTAGTTTCTTCATTAGTGGGAAGGGTGGGAAGATGCCGGAAATACCTGCAGCGGTTATAGTCATGAAGGTATTTCCATCATATATCATTTCTTCATTAGTGATTGAAAAAGCAAAGGGTGGGAAGATGCCGGAAATACCTGCAGCGGTTATAGTCATGAAGGTATGTCCAGCATCTTCCCATCCTTTGTTTTTTCAATCACTAATGAAGAAATGATATATGATGGAAATACCTTCATGACCATGACTGCAGAAGATGCCGGAAATACCTGCAGTGGATATGGATATGAATTCTCTGGCGTTCAGATTACAGAGACGAGAGCTGAGTGTTCTCTGTATTAGTGGAAATCATATCTGAGAATATATATTTATATATATAATATGTTTGACTGCTCTGTCTCTGATTCTGAGCATTCATTACTGACCTTTTTCAGAACTAGGGTAAAACACATAGTAGCATATACATGGTAACATATACAGTATACACACACACACACACACACTGGACAGAAAATATAATAACATCGTGTAGTGTGAGCAGTGTCACATAGAAGAGCAGTGCAGATCCTGCAGCCTTGTTTGCACCATCAGTTAAAGCCATTGCGTGACTTTTTTTTCCCCCTTTTTTTCCTTTTTTTTGTCAGCAGCGTGCTCTTGTTGCTCAGTAACCATAATGACATACTGTAGACTGCACCAGTGAATGTTAACGAGTTGGAATCCAAAAGAAATGAGGCTGTCACTCAGAGAAAATAAAAACGGACGAGCCATATTGACCATATTTTCAGAGCCACTGCGGTGATATTTTGTTCAATTTCTATTTTTTTCTTTGAGGCTTTCATGTATAAAACTGCACAAATCATTACACTATAGAGATGAGTGCTGCCTTGTTGTGAACATTTAATATAGTGGGACAATCCATGACTATACAGAAATCCCGAACGACCCCCTATCTGTCTGCCTGTCTGTCTGTATACACATTTTACTAGAAGTACACTTGCCATAGGATGTAAATAAATTAGATGTAATTGAATAAGACAGAGAAATGAAATGAGTGTTTCTGCCTGGTTGTGAATGTCTGTGACAATTCGAAGGATTTTGTGTGTGTAGTTGCTGGAATTGATAGAAACGTGGATGCTGTTGCTTATTTGTGTGCATTTTGTGTAGCTGGTGTTTCATCACTGCCACACACACACACACACACACAGTTAAATCTCAGACCTGAGTGAATTTTTATTATACATTTTTATTTTTATTTTAATTTTTTTTTTTGAGGTGGCTGTTGTTGTTGACTCGAACTGATGAATGACAAAATATAAAACAATAACCTAATTCCAAGATTGCAAAATAAATTATGAATCAACCTGCAAAGAGGCAACGATCCAAAACACAAAACCGAAAATAAATAAATAAATAAAATAAAATAATAATAATAATAATAATAATAATAATAATAATAATAATAATAATTTACTGTTACCCTCTTGGTCTCCAGACTTGTTAGGAATGATGACTTTTGACTTCTGAGTCAATAAGAAATAATGTACTAATAAGGAAAAAAAAATTAATCTCATAAACATTATACCATAGCGGTGTTTAATCCTGAATTCTGATTGGTCAGAAAGTGTTGATTAATTTCCTATAACAGCAGCTCTGACAATAGTGCAGTTTCAAATCACAGGTTTATATTAAGGCACTCATTCTAATACATTAACGTTACTATAGTAACAACTTGCACAGAAAGGTTTTTGAAGATGATGTTTATTTAACATTTATGGAAGGAGTCTCCAGTGTCGGTGCTTTGTAGCTGTCGGAGGTGAAGCTGTAAAGTCACGTTTTCTGACATGGAAAATTCTTTAGGACAGAGTCCTCATCATCAGGTAACAACTGTTAGTTTATAGCTGCTATAACGTAAGTGATAACAGGAATTTACTGGCCTCCTGGACATTCCACAGCAATAAATATAACTCTAAATGGATAAAAAGTATGATGTTCGTTCACAAATGAAAGCTGAAATTGTTTGCAATGTGCTGTGGTGTAAGAGGAATAAAACACTTTAGCATGCTGTTATAGGAAACTAATCAACTTCAGGCTTTTAACAGTAGCGCCTCTTCATCACACCCCTCAATCACTGATTATTTTACTCTAACATCACGCCACTGGGTGTTTTTATTTCTTTACCATTTTTTGTTACGTTTTAAACAAAAGCCTGGAACTTTGCACTGAGCTGTTGAGTGTCACGCTGGATCCAGAGACTGTACCAGGAAAGACTCGGCATAACACGCAAACACACCCTGGATGGGGTCGCTGACTGTTACCATGGAAACAAAATTCCGGCTGGCTTTCGCAGGAGCGAGTGTGAAACTTTCATGAAGCAATTTGCAAATGATTATTAACACAACTTTTAAAGCAGTTTGAGACTTCCTCAGAGTGATTGGGAATCGATCAGCAACTTGTGCAGTTAATTAACAACTTTATATTCTTTTAAACTTTATTCATCCGTGAAGCTTACATCGCTCCGACAGAAAAAGGAACATTTAAAAGTTAGATTAATTTGATGAAATGAGAAGAGTCAGTTTGTTGCTTTTGGTTGTAATTCATGTGTTTTTCTTTTTTTTTCACATTTTAGATAATGATGTTAGATAAGATGATCTGCTCTTTAACCAAATGTGTGCTCGCTTTTGAGGACATTAAACTTTATTATTTTTTATTCATAGTGGTGCAGATATGAAATTGTTGGTATTGAAAAAAAATGTGGCCATTTCTTTCCTGTCAAGTACGATCACTAAACTCTCCCTCATTTCACACAGCTTGTCTTATTTAATGTTGCTATTGAATGTATTTCGTGGTTCATCAATGTTAAGAGTAATTACATGAATTACGTTCAAAATTCAAGACCTTCAATAGCATATGCACAAGTTTTCTAAAACAATGACATTCTTCACACTAGCGAGGGACGAGTCGCTCGTGTCGCTTGTAGACGTGTAGCATCCATCTAGCGTTTTTAGATTCCATGAGAAACATTAGTAGCTAAAATATACTGTATAGCCTAAAGCACACTATTTACAACAGCACACTATTTACTTTTGTTTTAAAATGTATTGTAATTTTTTAATAAAAAATTGTGAAATGTGATCATCTGATATGCATTATGTGCCAGGCTTCATATTAGCTTTGTTAGCAGAATAGCGGCTCAAGCTTACTGTACTAGCGATGTGTACTATATCTACAGTATATATCTTCTTCTAACTTGTTAAACACAAACTAAATAACGCACTTATCAATGTGATAATTGGGTATTGGATGTATGTTACCTGCCAGGTTTCATGTTATCTATTAGCAGATTAGCAGCTGTACAAGCTAAAAACACTCCAAATGCAGCAATCATCTCTGTGACCTCCTCCCAAACTAGTTTACATTGTAATATCTCTATAGACATTTAATTAGAGAGCGTGGATGAGATGAAACCATGATGGACAGTATGAGATGAAACCATGGTTATAAGTTAATTAGCATAAAGTTGAGAAAATCTCAAATTGTCCCACTGTTGCTTTGTCACTTGCTACTATCACTGAAATTGCAGCTATGTGTTGTGCATGTACAGAGGAAATGAACGGTACGGGGCTCCTGAGGGATAAAAGCGTTCACCCTAACGTCAGGTGATTGCAAGTTCAAATCCCAGAAATGCCACAGCCATCTATGGCCAGGAGTCCGAAAGATAAAAATTGGCCTCAGGGAGAGAGGAGTGTTTCTCTGTCTATATATATCTCTCTCTCCCCTATAAATCACACTGACACTAGCCAATCATGTGTGTCTGTAAGCTCGTATATACGGAAGAAGGCTTTCCTCCAAGTGATATGCTGACCCCGATGATAAACATGCGGTTGGCTGGCTTCACAAGCCTTGGAGCACATGATAGCCTTCACCCTTCCTGGTTGGTAGCTGTCGTGTGATGGGGTGAGAGCTAACTGGAGAGTAAGAATTCGCCATGAATAAATTAGGTAGAAAATCAGGGCAAAAAAATGAATGGTCGTCTGTCGCTAGTGTGAATGCAGCTTTAGTTTGCACTCCCTCACCAATACTGCAGCAGCCTTCACTTAAAAGTAAATAGTGACAAAAACCATCATTAAAAAGTTCCCATGAGCTCTATCTGGACGGGATTATATTTACACAGGGTCCTGCGGTAATTTCCTACTTTACAGGTGCGACTCAGTGATTCTTATTTCAGTCCTGATGAAAATGACAAGAAAATTACAGGCTGAATTCCCTACTGTTTTTGTCCAAACTCATCGCTGATCATTTACGTCCCGTCTGGATACACGTCCGTGATTTTCTATACAAATGTCGCCTCAAGCTGAAAAAAAAAAAAGTTTGACTGCTGCTACTTGCCATATTTAGTCTCGTAGCATGTGTATCAGAGCCCCTCCCCAGGTATTAAACACTTTCCAAATCCTGAAATGAAAAATGGATGTGTTTTGTATATTTTTGTGATTAATGTTTTATTAGGTTTTCAAATTGTTGCTGGAACTTTGTTTCAGCCCCAAACTGAAATAAGAGCCAGCGTCTCTTCTGTACTCCACGCTCGCATGCCGTCACATTCGTTTATTCGTGTCCCCGTGAGAAATGAATCCAATCCGAATAGGGCTACGGTCATATCTAACATAATCTCACACAGAGACTGGATAGACTTGTGTGAGATATTTGTGCAACTTTAGATAACAAATTAACAATACAGCGTAAAAACAGGAAATATTAAAACAACAATGTTGGTAGTAAATGCAGTAAAAGTTCTCATACTTACATGAGTTGAGAAACTTCTTGTTTATCTTTTTTAAATTCACATCCCACTGTTTTTCATGTGCATGAAGATCAGAAGCATGACTGGTGATGGATTTTGGCTGCATTTAAAAATAATCGGGTGACCAATCTAACAGAAAAAAAAAAAAATCAGCATTAACGTAGCTGTTGTCAGAAATGGCACGTAACGTAGCGTCTTAAATGTGCAATCATTAGTCAGCGCACCTCGCTTAGCCTGAACTGAACTTTACAAGCTGAATAAATTTGATGTGGTGGAGCTCTGAATCTCTTCTGAAAGAAAAGCCTGTCAAATTTCGGGCTAACGAAGCAGATTTTTTTTTTTTCCCGGGCTTCATTAAAAATGAAACATGAAGTGCTTTGTAGTTCTAACGAGTTGAAATATTGTCAGAAGGAAGTGAGCTAATCTTCGAGTGATGGCGTTGTTGTAGATCAGTGCAATTTGAAAGAGGGAAGCTTAATTCTTAAATGAAAGAATTGGGTGTTGAGTTGTTGGATGTATTCTGGGGTTTTCTCTCTCTCTCTCTCTCTCTCTTTCATATGAGAAGGAAAAACCTGATTTTGATTCAATTTTGGAGAGAAATATGTCTGTCTCAGATCCTGGAACTCAATCATTTTGAGCAAATAAAAACACATTTGACGATTTTTTTTTTTTTCCTTTTAAAACTTCGCCACCCCGTAAGCTTCAGACCTGATCATCTAATTCTCAGTATAAAGCAATGTATCAAAGCAGTTACATTTGTAAAAATCAGAGATGTGAGATTTACCGAGTGAATCTGTCTCCCAAATTGGTTTAATGGCATGCAACCAACATAAATGTTGGCGTGCGATCAACATAAACATATTTAACAGGATTTTTTTTTCTCTTCCTAGTATATTGGCCATGTATTTTGGTTGACTAAACTAAAAATGTGAACATTTCTTGGATGAGCAATGAAGTACAATTTTTTAAAAAAAAATGATTTTAGGAGGAATCCTTATTGCATATATTTTCATTTTGGTGCACCTCAATAGGTAACAAACTTAATTTTTACACTTAATTGAGACATATTCTGAAAAACAGCCCTTTTGCTTCAAAATGAATACACACACGTGATTCAATACTCAGAACAACTGACAATATCACCCATTAAGCTACTATTTTTTCTTTTTTTTCATGGTCATACCTGTAGCTATGCGTAATGTAGCATCATTAATCCACCTAACTGGTTTTGGGGAGGTGGAACATCAGGTTCAGGTTGGAGGCATGACCCAAATTTGGAAATTGTATGTTAGAAGACATTCAGATAATAATAGTACACATTTTATTTGAGTTTTCCAATATTTTGATGTTGCAATGTAGCTAAAAATAACTGATAATAAATTCATCTGCATTACTGAGAATAATAAATGTAGTCTAGAGATAGTTAGCAAGTCAGTACTAGCTAGGACTGTTAAGAGCGTTGCTATGGTTACAGTGTACATTTTTCATATCAGCACAAAAAGCGTTCCAGACAGTCATTTTTCGGAAAAAAAGTGAATGCTCCGCAATATGCGATTTTCTAGAATCTACAAAAGTCACATGAGCTTCACATGTGACATTTATACATGCAGCTTTTAGACATGTGTTTCACATGTAGTGGACTTTTCACCTCTCATTTTCACACGTTTATTTTCACGTTAATTTTTCACATGTACGGGATTTTCATGTCTCATTTTTAGACATGATTTTCATGTTAATTTTTCACCAGAAGCTTTTTTTTTTTTTTTTTCCAGGTCTGATTTTTACATGTGATTATAATCACATATTAATATTGATGGGTACTGGATTTTCACATCTGATTTTTACACGTTATTTTTTCACGTCACACATGCACATGTTCAGTTTCAGGGCATAACATGATGACACGCACCTTAACATGTTTTTCACATGAAGTGTGTGGCTTGGACAAGCGGTTTATTGTGTATTGTGTATTTATATCATATTGATTTCAGCTCATGCATTAATCTCTCATCTCAGACAAACTGACTAACACCTGATATTGAAATTCTTCCTGTTTAATTAGGTCTGATGCTTTGAGCGGTTTTAATGATCCAATTTTCCACCTGGGGAGAAAATTCAGTGAGTTTTCAAAGATCTGTGAAACAGGGTCAATATAAACAAACTATCACATCACCTCATCGGATATCGACAAAGCGATAAAGGCTGGTCCTGGGGCATCCAGTGTGGCTTCTGAGGAATGAGCTGAGAATGAATCAACAGGTATAAGTATGTGTGTGTGTGCATATACACACGTGTGTCAGAATGATAAATACAGGCTTTTACTCAGAAGAGGGAATCGATAAAGGGTTCCAGACAGTAATGTGACACCTCAGTTGTGGACTTTTGCCCCTGAAGACTTGCATCAACAGAACAGACATGCAAGATGATAAACTAGGCATCAAATCCCGAGGCTTTTGTCTTTGTGTAAATAAAATGCAGTGTGGAAGAAACTTGCAGCGGCTTCATATGTGTCCAATTGCATTTTCTTTTCCACTCTGACGTTACACTTTATTAGAAACTATATCTGAGTTTCCAGTTCAATAGATGCACCAATTCAATACCTAATAAACTGTAAACCTGGTGTATATTTCTTATTATTGTACGCCAAAAACTTCTCACCAGATTATTGGACTTTATAAACATCCAAGGGAACAGACCCTGATTCACTAAAGTTTGAAATAAAGAGGTTAACTCCGCTTGTAATAAATCTGATCTTCAGATAATCAGCATCTAGGAAGTGATTTTCACATGCGAACTGTTCATTCACTTTCTCTCCACTCTTCCTGGTGGAGTGGTTGTGGTGAGAGAGTGACATGCAAAATAGTGACCAAGTTAGCGAATTAAGTCCTAAAGTTATATCAGTATTTACATGTGGAAAGTTGCTCATATTCAGAGTTGGGTTATGTCGGGTTTAAATTAACAAGTGCTCACACTGATCAAGCCACGAGATACTAAATTGAGGTCATGAACTCGTAATGTGTGTGCAGGATGTAGGGGATTTCATCACACTTTTAATTTGGTATTTTGAGTCAAATTAACAAAATAATGCCAGTGTATTTGTTACTTCAACGCATCTCCTTTAAAGAAAGCGTGAGTTGAGTTGAAGGATAAGCTGACCAAGCACTCATTGGCTGTGCTTACAGCTCACTTCCAATGTCCTGCATAGGTGGAAAAAGGCAAAATTTCTCAACTTCTGACTTTAAATTACTGATGCTAAAGGTGTTGTATGCCCTACATACTGTATCTATGTAATTGCACGTCATATTGGCAATTAAAATTTTACATAATTACAAGAAACATTGTCAATGTTTTGAGATACTCAGACATAACATCAAAAAACTTTAAAATAATACAATTTAATCAGCAGGAAGTCCTGCTACATGTCTGGTAAACTGTATATGCAATGCATTTGTACTGTATATTGACTAGTAAGGTGCTGCTTATATACTGTATGTAAGGAATAAAACATTGTGTCTTACTGTTATAGGCCAATAATCAATGATGGCATGGTGTGATGAAGCGGAGTTACTGTTAACACACTGACGTTGGTTATTTTTCTATAACAGCACATCACAGCAATTTGCCAATTAATTAGTTAATAAATATATAAAATAAATAATTAATATTTTATTAATAAACAGCACTTACTGCTTTTTATCCATTTATAGTTACATTTAATGTTGTGGAACATTATAGCAGCTACAGTATATACAGATGTTCTCTCACCTCTCTTTTATTCTGTCTATTGCAGTTAATAAGGCAAAAAAAACTGCTAAAGCTATCAGAAAACCTACTGACACTGGAGACTCCTTGAACAAATGTTCAATAAATGCCTATATAATAAAAACAAATTGTCTTTAAAACTTAAAACTTTTAAAAATAAAAACTTCACTATACAAACAGTGACAAATTTTTTTTATAACACGTTTTTATAATTCATTACAATTTACATTTACTAGCCTACCCTGTGAATGTATTAGAGTGAGCGCTTTAATATAAATGTGTGACTTAAATTACAGGATGATGGAACTACTGTCAGAGCTGCTGTTATAGAAAATAAATCAACACCTTGATTTGACAATTCAGCTGCACTGTGGGATCAATATACAGTATCTGAGTCAAGATTCAGGTGCATTGTTTAACGCTTGATTAATCATGATCATGAGCGAGCAATGTAGGAGATGTTGCGGTTTCTTCCTGAGGCTCTCGTCACATCTGTCATATCATTTTAATCATCCGCGCTGGGCCTCAGGTTGATGACATGGCCTCTGTGTAATTGCGTTGTGTTTTGTCTCGCACTCGTGTGGAGAGTGTCAGGTTGTAGGAATAATGTGAGTCTAATTGGCTTCAGGCTGTTTGTGTCATGTGACAGGTCGGGTCTCGGCTAGCGGGGCGTGAGTTTGTGCCTGTCGGAGTGGCAGGGCATGCTGGGAAGGCGTGGAGTTGATTTCTCACAGTGACAGGCTGCTATGATGCTGGACTTTTATGTGTTGGTTTTCTCTTATTCATTACCCGGTCTCGCCCTGCGTTCACACTAGTGACACCCCGCTCGCGTTGTGTGTTGTGAGTGTAGCCTATTATTGGACAATGTTTTTTTTCAGGATTTAGAAGGAAGAAGTTTCTCATAATCCTTGTTTTTATGTCTTTAACACATCTTTCCATTTGGTGTAGCAGTGCTGCTGAATCTGGGTAAACTGAAAAGCGTATCTGTGCATCAGCATAGAAGAAGAGATTGGTGTTATGCCCAGTAGCTGTATGTTAAATGGTAACTGTTAGGAACCTTCATGGATGCCATATTGCACTCTTTTAGGCTCTGAGTGCTCTCCATTTATGCTAATAAATCCAAACCAATAATCTTTTAAAGTCTATCATATAAAATTTCATGGTCAATAGTATCAAATGCTGCATTCAAGGCCAACAAAAGTAAAACAGAAACTCAACCACGGTCTGAGAACTGCAACAGATCATTCACCAGTTTAGCTAGTAAACTGTACTTTATTACTGTACTTTAATATCCATTTTGATTTGTACTTTACTCAAATATGACTGAAAATGAACTGAGTGAGAACTGAGTACTCAAATCCACTTCAATATTGATTATGACTTCATACAACTGTGCTAAAGTTAGAAGAGGAAATCACAATTTGCCATCAAATTTAAAGAAGCATGTTAAGATACATTAGCTTTACGGTCGATAAATTTGCTAGCTATTTTTTTTTTTTTTGTTTGTTTGTTTTTTGCTAATGTTATTAAATTATTAGTCTTATTAGCAAATCAGTTCAACAAATTTTAGAATTATTTGACAAAAAATTGATTAGATAAGTAAAAATGTCTGAACTGTTAAAATATTTTCTTTGACTTTTGAATACATGAGCTAAGTGTGTTTAAATGTAGATACGTTTTGACTTTTAGATAAGTCTTTTTTTTTGGCTCGTTACATTTAATTAAGTAAGTAATTAAGTAATTAAGTACTTTCTACCTCTGCTGTTCAGCACTTTATTTATTTTCAATCAGAAATGAGAGTTCAACACAAATCCAATAATGCACTGCTACATGCTCTGCTTTATAGCTTCAATGGCAGATTAGCAAAGAAAGCTAACTGTACTAGCTACATACACTCACCAGAGGCACTGACAATCTCTGCTACTTCCTTCCAAGCTTTATCTTTCTAGTAATGTCTCCATACACATTTAATGAGAGGTCCTGTATGACAGGATAAGATGAAACCACAGTTATGAGTTTTTCTAAAGAAAATGGGAACATTCTCAGAAAAGCTGCACGCTTCCTTGTTGTTGGAATGTTCCTCTTATCCGCCCATGGAAATGTGGATGTGATGTACCTTTTAAAAAATTCTCTGAAAGCCATTAGAGCTACATTCATAGACATTCTGCATTATATTTGGTCAAGAAGGATTGTGTTCATTCTGAAAACTAAATGGAGCAGATATACAAGCCCTGGAGTTGCAGACAGCAAAGTACCTCTATAATATCCATCCATCCATCCATCCTTTTTTTCTGTCCCGCTTATCCTTCACAGGGTCGTGGGAAGCCTGGAACTTATCCCAGGGAACTTGGGGCATGAGGTGGGGGACACCCTGGACGGGAAGCCAGCCCACTGCAGGGCACAATCACACACACACACACTCTCACACTTCAGTCAATATGGAAATGCCAATCAGGGTACAACGCATGTCTTTGGACTGGAGGAGGAAACCGATGTACCCAGAGAAAACCCCCGAAGCATGAAGCAAGCACCTCCGCACACGCAGGGCAGAGGCGGGATTCAAACCCCCAACCCTGGAGGTGCGAGGCAACAGTACTATCCACTGAGACACCACGTTCCCTGTCTCTGTAATATGACTTCCTTAAAAATAGCATATTTGCTCAAATCTGTCCAGAAGAACAAATCAAATAAATCCGGGTGATGAGGTGCAGGATACGTCCTGCAGTGAGGACAAAAAGATTACTTTATTACTTCCTCCATTATTCAATCAGTTCATTTTTCAGTTTCATTTCACATCAGCACTTTCACCGTTCAACATGAACAGAACGAACTCGCTCATGACCAGTTGGGGTTAAATTCAGCTGGGGTGCTATAATTTAATGTAATCATAATCAGTACAGTATAATTAATGGTGATAATAATAATAATAATAATAATAATAACAATGATGATGATGTAATACCATTTCACACTGCTTTTTTAAGGAATGTTTTAATTTCAAAATTGTAAAACAGCTTTCCTTTTGTCAGCACAATTAATTGCTGTGTAAATACACTGTATCTTTACAGTGTGTAGTTTAAAGGCTTTATCTTATTCTGTGTCTTTGCTTTAAAAAAGAGAGAAAAACAGAAATATAGCACATTCTTATATTGTTGGTACCCATCTCCTAAATCCCAATCTATATTTTAGATTTAAGACAGCGTTTATAGAGCTATAAAACACCTGCATAAGCCCTGTATAACAACTGACATAAACCTACATAAACCTTCATAAATGCTAGACAGCCATCAGCTATCAAATTTATGTCGAAATGACTAACTTTTTTTTTTTTTTGGATGTAAGACTGTTGTGACTCATTATGAGCTGACTTACGTATATTAGAATGTCATGATAACTAAATTTATAAATGGTTTCTCAGAGTCACATAGCAAGATCAGAAAAAATATACAAAACTCTTATTACACTGTGAGTCATGACACTGCAATAGGCTTTGGAACAGAGTGGCTGAAGTGTGTTAAGTAAGTAATAATACACTCCATGTCATGCTGTTATAGGAAACTAATCAATGATGGGGCGGTGTGATGGACAGTTACAGTTACCACCTTGAAGTTGATTATTTTCCTATAGCAGCACCTTCTGAATGTTTTATTACTCTTATACCACAAGAATTTGACGATGATTGCAAATTTTAATTCATTAAAAAAACATCATATTTATTGTAACCATTTGTGGTTACATTAAATATTTAAGAAACAAATTATCACTCACGTTGTAGCAGCTGTAAACAGTCGTTCCCTTGCCAGTCTGTTTTGTTACTGAGAAACCGTAAAAAGCACAAACTCCTCCGTCCTGAAAATGTCGGGAAAAACGATGACACTGGAGACTCCTTCCAAAAATGTCTCCATAAACATCTTACTGAAAACGTCACCTTATTAATGATTACACATGTTTTTTCAATCTGTTAATGTGGAACGTGAATGAACTCTTACTATAGAAATGATAATGTACTAGAAAACGAGCTCACTGATATTAACCAGTGATTTGCAGCTGCACTACTGTCAAAGTTTAACATCTTCTGTCCAATCAGAATCCAGAATTTAATAGAACTCTGTTATAAGGTGAGATAACAGTTCAATCTCCCACGTAGGACCTTTTGGAGAAGCTTCTGTTTTACATTCCTGTGAGAAACTCCCCTGAACAGCGACCCTTCGTGCTTTAACATTCGCTGTGATGTTTTTCCGCCACTTAAAGACTTTTTCTCTCTTGTGGAGAAAATTTAATGCCCCATAAAGGACCTCTTTGTTAATCCAGTGCGGTGAAGATTGAGGGAAGGAAGCTGGAACAAAAGGCCATTAATCAGTTATTGTGCCATGTCAGGCCAGTGTGGACTTAATAATACCTTTAATAGAGGAACTGTAGCAGCGACACTGCTGCCATTTCGGGACAGGTTTTTGTTGGTTATTTTTGTTGTTTTTTTTTTCCCGTGAGCTTTTATGACCCAGAATAAACCCATGGATTTGTTCTGCTGAGCTTTTGTTGCTTGAGTTTGCTGAGAAACAAGAGGCATCTGGGTACACACAAAGAATACACAAAAGGAGCAGAAGTACCAGATCATAGAGTAGATGGTGTTTTAACATGAAATTTATGGCTAAGGAAAGTTGAGCATCACTGCATGTTTTTGTGCACTCTAGTCTTTTAAAAACCGCTGATAAAAGCAAAGAGAACTCAAACGCTGCACGGAGAAGCCATTTCTATTTACTCAGCTAATGGAAGAACCTCATATTTCCCTTTTATTCCCTTCAGCAATGGATTTCAAAGTGTGGACTTTAATATCTTTATAACGGCCCAGCCATTAGAGCTACATGAATAGAGCTCCTGCTAGTTCTCCGTGCTCTTTTTAATCCTAGAATGATGGAGACAGACGAGCCCTGTTCATAACGGTCATGTGATGATGTGTTTCCTCCCTCCTATATGATGCAGTTCTCTGGCTTTTTAATGGTATAGAAAAATTCATACGCATTTGACTGATCTCCATTTTTGAAATCTGCATACGTGGGACTCAGTTTGGACGTCAGTACATTAAGTAGCACTGTGCATACAAAACACTAATTTATCAATTTATCTCAAACCCTGTACATGTGCATACAGATATTTTTGAAAACATAGTTTTAAAAAAAAAAAAAAATCACCATTTACGCAAACAGCATTTTTAAAAATATCTCCACGCAAAAATGGAAAAATTATTTGAAAACGCTTTCTTGAGCACACGAGCCCAGAGCTGTCTTCAAGTATGCCTCTAGAATAAGGTTAAGAGCTGCATATTGATTGGTAGAGAAGGAGAAATGCAGAAAAACACCAGCATGGCCAAAAGCACAGTGACCCAGTGACCCAACATGCCGTTTTCGTGTAAATGGGAAGCCATAAAAACAATTTCCAAAATGTCTGTATTCACATGGATGGAGCCTCAGTTCTACACTCCTTTTTTTATGCAGCTTTTCATCCATCTTTGATCAGGCAGCTCTGTCATATAAAGTAGTAGTTAGGGACCGTCATCAAAGTGCATCATTAAATGCAAATTTTCCTAAGATCCATTATAACAAACTGAGGACTTTCATGCACAGTGTTTCTGATTCACTGTCATTCTGTAGGTTATCGTAGTCATTTATCTGTCATATGTATCAATATGGAATAATTAAGACATTACTAATTAAAGTTACATGCATTTAACAATGTATTCAGTACAGTAGACAGAAAGTTACATAAATCCTACAGAAATGTCAGGATGTGACTCGGTGGAGATAACTGAAGCTGCAGGTTCACAAGTGTGCCGTTTTTGCATAATTGCCTCATTTGCTAAATTCTGCTTTTTCCTTCGAATCTTGACAGCATGAGTACATATGTAGAGTACTGTATGTGTGTGTGTTTGCTCTACATGTTATATAAAATGGAGTTTCCTGTCTAAAGTCGGCTTTACGCTGTAAGATTTTCAGAAATCCTATCTTTGGTCGTGAGCTGAGATCCGTAGACTTAACACACAATGTGACGTGCTCATATTATCAGTTAATTTAGAGTCATTGTGACCAAAGGCAGTTGATGAAGTTCTGACCGTGTCACAAATTTCTGATTAAAATGTCAGAGCGAGCGTCAAAATTGACCAATAGGAGGACGGCATAGGATGATGCCAAACTCACAGAACAGCTACAAATACAGCAATGCAGCAATGCGATGGTGAAACATAAAACAGTTGTGTTTTGTGATGTGCATCTTCAAAAAAAGTCATTGGAGGTGGCTGTTTTTTTTTTTTTTTTTTTTTTTAATGGTCAGATATGAAGCAAATAACAGCCATATTAATTAACATGACAGTGTATTGCATTATTTATTAATTATTTTCTTCAATAACTGCTTTATCATGGACAGGGTTGCTGTGGTTTAAATTCATGGTTCTCAAAATGACATCCAGTGTCTATGACGCAAAGTCAGGGGTCCTTGATTTATTTATTTGTTTGTTTGTTTGTTGCAGATGAAATAATCACAACCCACTGCTATCAAAGCTATTATATGGATTATTACGTTCTTATTATTATTAGCCGGTTTGACTGGCCACTTAAATTGAATTGAAGCCTCAATAACTCCAAACCAAGTATCATTTTAAAAAAATAGAATTAATTTTATAATAAAATTTTCATAGAAATATCTTCTCTGAGTGGAATGTTAAGGAATAAAAAGTGCTATGTTTCCACACAGCCTTGGAACCCTAAAGCAGAAAAAAAAACATAAAATTAACATTTTGTAAATTCAGTTTTGATTTCTACAGTTTCTAATTTTTACTTCTACAGTTTAAGAGAAGACATGGCGATGTGACGTGATGTGATGTGATGGCGATCAGAGATGTCATGTGTTGCCTAATTCAATTAAGTTCTTTTTTTTATATATTTTAAAGGAATTGCCAGCAGCAGCGTCTGAATCTTTCTGTATGTTTTTCAGTAGGTGCTCGTCACACAAGTCAGGATAAAGTCGTATCGTGGAGAGTCGTTAGAATTGACCACGCATCCAATCGAGTGAGGGTTCCCTGCTGAATAAGCCTCGAGCGATCAGCCGTTTGGGGTGTAGAGCTCTGATTCTCCATGATCCGTTTGGTATTGATGAATCAATTCATTTCATCAGTGCAGATTCGTTTTGGAGTGGGTCAATCAGAGTTTCTCTCCTCGCTATAATGCACCTTCATCTCCTCTGACCACAGACACCATCATGGCTCCAGTCATTATTTATAGAGCCATACTCCAGAGTGAGGATGTGATTTTTCTCATGAAGAGTGGATTGTAAGCGAGTGACGACCTCATTAAAATCTGTCAGAGACGGATCTGATGGCAGGGTTGTCATGGCGACCGTGATGCTGTCTGCACCGAAACACAGCATGATTAGAGAGTGAAATATTGTTCTGCTCACTCCTATGTTTCCTGTGCATTGGTGAATGAGCATTGATGGAGAAAAATAAGCAGATGCAGGAAATCAGTCCATCCAGTTCAGTTTGATATTTAGCTCATGAATGATCATACGTGTGGAGGCGGAGCCGTGGTCGATTTACGTCTTCCTCTCATACACTTCCACATCATTTAGTCTGTTCTAAATTTCAAATGCCATTAAAGATATTAACAAGCACCAAATGAATGTGGTTTTACATGTTTGGTGTGAAATCGTCCTCTCATAACGCGACTGGGTGAAAAAGGTGAATAATAAACAGGAGGCGATGATTAGAAGCATAAGAATGTATTTAATCCACATCACAATAACTCTGAAATCAGTATCATTTAAACATATCATTATTGCTAAAATGAACCAGTTTAATATAAATGTGGTCTGTGGTTTAAAAGTTCAGGATGCTCTATGGGTCCAATACAGGCAAAAAATCCTTATACACACTCAAGTAATGAGCTTCATATGTGAATAGTTTATGTTAGGGTTATATTAATAAAAGAAATCTGCACTGTCCAGCCCTGGCTGCAAAAACAAAATACTTGTTTCTTTATCTTTTATAAAAAATAGAATCAATCAAGTAAGTTAGGAAATACTGGTACAAAAAATAATAACTGCAGGAGATGGCGGGAGTTGGATTAAATATGTCTAGGTCAGAAACTTTGTGTGTGTGTGTGTGTGTGTGTGTGTGTGTGTGTGTGTGTGTGTGTGTGTAAATTGATGGATTCATGGATTGGATTCTGCTGGGAATTAGACAAAAGCTCTGATAGTTATTGCCCGGTGTGTGTGGAGACATCGCTATTTCATCTCTCTCTCTCTTTCTGTCTATCTCTGTCTCTCCCTCTCTCTCTTTCCCCCTCTCTCTTTCTCCCTTTGTCTCTCTCTCCCTCTGTCTCTCTCTCTCTCTCTCTCTCTCCCTCTGTCTCTCTCTCTCCCTTTCTCTGTCTCTCTCTCTCTCTGTGTCTCTTTCTCTCTCTCTCTCTCTCTCTCTCTGTCTGTCTCTGTCTCTCTTTCTGTCTCTTTCTCTCTTTCTGTCCTATTTTTCTTTTATGTGTGTTACACAGGTGCTGGATTCAGTGGCCTCAGTGAAGCTCAGGTTCACTTTGTGTGTGTGTATGGGTGTGTATGTGTGTGTTAATGACACACTGTAAGCAAACAGGGCTGTGAGAATAATTGGAAGTAAACACCTCTAAAAAGTTGCACATGTGTAGCTTTTAATTGTGTTTAAAACGTTTAGAATCATGTTTGGTATAGACTCGCTGCAAGACTTTGCCCTTGTCTAACGTAGGTCACTAATTAATGAAAGCTAAAGAAGCTCTCATGCCCAGCTGATTAATTATCATAAAGCAGTGATGTGTTTGTGGTCTGCTATAATGCCGTTTTGAACGTTGGCTTCATTAGCATTTTTGTTCTTAACAGCATTTCCAGAGAAGTGCAATTTTCCTCCCTGTGAGGCATTCCCTCCTGCTGATTTGATTTAGTGAGACTTTATGTACCCCATTGCCCAGTTTGTCCTCGGCACAAATCTTACAGAGCGTCTGCTCATTAATTACGGCACGAACAGGCCACTTGGATGTGTGCAGCATTAGCAGAGTGGCGGAGAAGGGTGTAGTCTTCTGTAACTAATCAGGACGGCTCCCAGGCACGTACTAATGAGACTCAGACGGTGAGGAGTTGCTCATGAATCCCTTTCTTTTTTTCTCCCAGTGCCATATGATCAGAAAAGTACAAATCACAGCATACACTTAATAGATCACATGCATCTCTAATCACGTATGTGTGGCGGGTTGGGAAAACCTGTCAGATCTCACTGTGGCTGAATTCACAGCCAAGGAACATGCAAAATTGGGTTTTTCTGCCAATAACTTATTAATTATTATCTAAAACCTCGCTTGCTAAGTGTGATTCCAACAAACCGAGTGGTGTGATTGTCATGATTGTAATCAGATTGTATGCAGTATACAGTATATACTTGTGTGTGTGTGTATATATATATATATATGTGTGTGTGTATACTTAAAAAAATGGTAAATTTCCATAACTTTAATCATGTCATCCATAGATTTGAACGAAGTACTTAGATCTGATTTACATGTCCCTCAGCATTTTCTTTTTATTCAAGTTGTGCAGTGTGAACCCTGATGTCCACACACACACATATAAATGAATATTTTTGAAAATATAATTTTCACTCCTCTATTCCCAACAAAACACAACCAGTTTTTGAATCCCTTCACATGAATATGCAGAAAAACTATTCGAAAAACGCAAACATGGGCATTCTAGGTCCAGTAAGTGACAATAGTGTGTCATAAACTATTACTTTAGATGCTTCAATTTAATTCAATTCAATTCAATTTATTTCTAGAGCACATTTAAAACAGCCAAAGCTGACCAAAGTGCTGTACAGCTGAGAGTAACTGAGATTAAAAAGGCGCATCAACATTACAGCACAAGACAGGGTAACATAAAACAAAACACATAAAAAGATAATAAAATATACAAATATACAAATCCCTTAATTAAAATGTTTAAAGTGGACATGTGAGGTAAATACCAAGGGTCAGATACAGTCATATGCCAAGGAGAAAAGATGGGTCTTAAGGCAAGATTTAAAATCGTAAATAGTTGAAGATTTTACTCTAAAAGGTAGCGTATCCCACAGTCCAGGGGCAGCTTCTGAGAACATACAGTCACTCTTGTGTTTTAATTGTGAATGTGGGACATGGGACGCTTGTACCAGTGACAAATCTAGCTAGAATGGAGTGAAGGCAATAAGTCATTATTCAGTTTTAGGAGAGCCAATACACCCTAAAACCTGACTGAAACTTGTCCAGAATGTCATTTTCACATAAACTTCAACAATAACATTATGACCATGCTTATTGGGAGGTAGAGAAGTAAAAAGTGGATAAAAACAAACATGGCCGGAATTCGTTATATGAAATTCGTTATACGTTATACGAAGTATAAGGACATATCGCTGATGTACTGTGGTGCCAGACCATATAGTCCCTTAAAAACAAATAACAAAGTTTTAAAATCGATTCTGTACTTGACAGTGCTTCAGTTTTCCTATGAACAGAAGGACAAAATGCAGAAAAAAATATCTTTGTGTGGGCGGGGCCTGAATTGAACCCAAAAGAAAACAAACCATTCATATTAACTTCTCTCTGATTCAGTCTTAGTAAATAGAGTAATAGGTAAGAAAGTGCTACAAGACAACTAACACACTCTGAATCTCAGTCACACTTGGGCTGGCTTTATTCAGCGCCCATATATCAAACCTCTGAGGGTGACACAGTGTATCCCTCTGAATAAACTTACCTGAACAGGTCTTGATTTCAGATCATTATTCATCATTTAAGGAGCTTGATAAATATACCAGCAAGTGCTTTTGGCACTTAATTACATTTCAGTGAAATATACAGTGAAACCAGAGAAAGAGGAAGATGTTTCTCCTCGTTATTATTTTCCTTAATGCTTCCTCCAGGCGAGAGTTTAGCAGAGAACCTGAGCAGGAAGTCTTGTAACTTTAGTTTTTCTCAGGCTAAGATTTGCTGAAAGCTACTTTCACGCATTAGAGAGAGAGAGAGTTTCATTAGATGGCAATAATTTGTATTTGATCCTGATTCTGTCACACTATGAGATCTGAATAAAATCTCAGCTCTGTTCTGTGAAAGTCAGATAATATGATAAAGATCATCTAGCACTAGTTCTGTGATTAAACAGAAAACGGGCTTGCATAAACACAAACGTTGTTCAAAGTGAGCTAATAAGGATATTTTCTGTCCATTAATATGTTCTGTTTAAATTTTGCCATCGCCGAAATGTAGCTGTCCCGTAGCTGTGAGCTTTCCTGTGAATTTGGCGTCAATTGGTGGCTTTCAGACGACCGTCCTAAGTCTTCATAAACCAGTGAGGGCATCACATTATGACTCTAACACCACCCCCTCTGAACTCACAACCAAAGAATTCTTTTACGATGTGCGATTTTTGGTTGAAATGTCAAAATAGTTTGAAAATCGTACCATGTAAAGCCTGCTTTAGTTTTGTTTCTGGATCCTGATCAACACCCCATATGCATTGCTTTGCTAATTAACACTCAGCCATATGCTGTGTAATTAACCAGTATTGAACTTGGAAGCCAAAGCATCATCACTAGTGTTATGTCTCAATCAGTCTACCGAGTAGAGCACCGTCAACTTCTCATAGCTCCTCATGTCTTCTCATGTCTTTCACTTTTTCACACCATCATGTTCTTTGCTGTTTTTTTTTTTTTTTTTAACAGCATGCTCATGCTAACCTTTGCCACTAACACTGACTTCACTTTACAGTCTAGCACTCAAGGAAATACTGATCCATGCTAAATATATCACATTGCCATTCTGGCGTTCCTCTCAACTGACCTCTTTGTCTTCTAGATATCTTTCTTGACCAGAAAAAAAGAATTGTAGAAGAAGAGTCACAACTCTATGGTATTTTAATGCAGTAGCACTTAATTTAAATAAACATTGATTTGGTCCAAATAAAATGCACATTTTATGTATTGCCACATGTGGGCAAAAAAAAAAAAAAAAAAAAAGACCTCTTCATCTCAGTAAACCGTAATCCATTTGTTATCCCTGGGGACCTGAACATCCACATAGAGAACATTTGTCACATAGATCACTTTTTCATTCAGTTTTTTTCCTCTTTCCACCATCACATCCCACAATCTCCTCTCTGCATGTTTATCTCTGCTGTAAACTCTCTCCCTCTCCAGCCATCCCTGTCAAACGTTATCACTTGAAATACATTGGATAAATTTATGCCATGGTTATTCAACTAAAATGTGTGAAGGTCCAGCTACAGAAAAAAAAAAATCTTTCGACTAAGCATCTAACGTGACTGAATGGTGATGACATTTACCTTTTCACGGTTAACCGGTAAGGATTAGTTCATGTTTTGTTTCATAGTCGCACCTCATGTTTTGCCTGAGGCCATGAATACATGAGACATCTCTTTTAAATTTGACATGGGGAATAAACACAAACACACACTTCTCCAGCCAGTCGTCTTTAATTTTTTTCATCACTTCAATACTCAAATCAGAGACAGTAAGTGAACAATCCCCATCAGAGGATATGCTACAGAAGCCATGATGGTTCATGTTTAGAAAAGTACAGTCACTGAACTACAGGTATTTTTTCACACGTTGACCGATTCTACTTAAGATTGTTGTTGTTGTTGTTGTTGTTGTTGTTGTTTTTTTTTTTTCCTCAGAGCTTGGTTCAGATTGCTGATCAGTTGATGATGCCTGGTTTAAGTCCTACCTCTTGGGAAGATGCTGTATGGTGTCATAAAGAGACAACTCATGCACGACTGGTATACCTCAGGGACCTGTACTCAGTCCTCTACTTCTCTCACTGTACAACACCTCATTGGGAATGGTACGCAAGTATCACCACTTTTCCTATCATTAATATGCTAATGACAGTCATCTCTCAGGAACATATTTGTTCTTAGCTTACAGCTATCTCGGCCTGAATAAAGGATCAGCACCACCAATGTGACCTTTTAAACACCTTCTCCTACGTTCACACTAGCAAGCCATGGAGCGACCAGTGACCTTTGAAAAGAGAGTTTCTCAATTCTATGCTAATTCCACAGGATGTAATAAAGCACCAAATCCAAACAAATGATTCGAATAATTCCTTGGACCAATCCTATAGAGGTCCAACGTTTCTTCACTTCCCCACTCTTAACTTTATTTCCTACCTGCAGTAAGTTCCCTGTTTGAGATATAAACATGGAAGAAAAATTTATAACCGTGGTTTCATCTCATTCTATCATATGACCTCTCGTTATACAGACATTATGAAGAAAAATAAAGCTTGGAAAGAAGTATCAGAGATAATTGGTGCCTTGCTGTCACTACACAGTCATAAGGGACAAACTACAAGTAGCAAGGGTTAGTCTAAAGTCAGTGATCTGTACTACTGCTGATGATCCAAAATGCAGAAGTAAGTCCCTCAGTCAACCCCAACATGCACATTAGTCACCTCACTCCTCACTTATTCACCTCACTCCTCACTTATTCACCTCACTCCTCACTTATTCACCTCACTCCTCTGGTTTCATGTAGCTGTTAACTGATTAACCTTAACCTAGCAGCACTGCATCAGTATGTAAAGTGCTTTCTAGAAAAGTACAATAATCTACAATAATCATGAAGGTCATCATGTTCTGCATCATGCTCAAGCATTCCCAGAATGACAGCCACAGCCACAGATCTGGAAAATACCTTCAGTCACCAGGTTAGAAGATTAAATAAGAACTGTATTTTATCAGGTCTGATGGGGTGGAAATAACAGTAACCTTACCAACATATATTGGAGTTTCTAAAAGCTATTTTGAAGTCTCTCTTTTTTTTTGCGCTCAGTGGAAGCCCAGGTGAGATTATCTGTGATGATATTACACCATGCCTTACTACAGAAGCACCAATTTCACATAAATTGCACCAAAATGCCACTGAGTAAAACATACAGTATGTGAAACAGGCAGAAAGTAATTTTCCTTTAAGGTGAGTGTGTCCTCTGAAGACAATGAGCTGGTGGCGTTTTCGCTTTGCTGTGATTTAGTCTTTTAGCTTCTAGCCTTTGCTTTTGATCTCATTATGCCCTTAAACAGCACAAGGGCTTAAATCAGACTCCTGGCATTTCTAACCACGTGTAATGAATTGATCTGATTAGAAAGTCTGCACTACCTGGCTCATGAAAACATCTAACGGCTTTGGGGTACAGGCCAAAATGTGATTGGTTTCTGTTATTAGTAAAAGCAAAAAAAAGCGAACACGTTACATCTGTTTTAAAAGGAATGCACTGATCACTACAGTCTTTCCAGGATAGATTTCTGTAGCTTGTTTTTAAAACTCAAAACGGCTTCACTGAAAAGCATTTGAGCTTGTTGATATTATTTTGCAACAGTTGCTCAATTCAATGACATTGCTTGATGACCTTTGTTTGTGAAATCCAATTCTCTCCCCAAACTCCCTGAATGATATATTGTGTGTTTGACGCCTCCTCGCTCATTTTAATTAATGCTGTTCTAGTTACAGCTGAAAACATGCCATATCATTCCCACCAATGTGTCATAACAAGCTAATGATGGTGATTCGAAGCCAAGCATCTGTTTGTTTGTAGTTTTGGCTAAAAATCAGTGCATGCAAACATTTGCTCATGAAGAATGTCTAGCTGATTCTATCCTTCCTGATGTAGACTTGGGTAAAACTGGAGATTTACATCATTTTGCTCTATACCAGTTACATATGCTGTTCCAGTTTTGTGTCAAATGAATAAAACATTCTCACTTTACAATGAATGGAGTTGTTACATGCATCAATAATGCACAAGATTTAGGTTCCTTAAATGAAAACTAACCCATTTCTATAGTATATATAACACTTTCTGCATGGCATAAATGATTTAACTGGATGCTGTCTCAAGAAATAAATGTTTGACAACTTCCACTTCCAGCTAAGAGTATCATTTGCATAACCATGCTTTTTTCATTAGATTTAGTCTCTTTTTGCCATTCAATCAGAGATAGTATTCTATATGACAAGTCCTTATATGACTTATATCAAAGTACTGGCCAGACCAAGAAAACTCGTGTAATTGTGTATTACTCAAGCTAGACCTGTGTTTAATTTGTTTTTTGTTTTATTTCTGTTTTTCACCTAAGTTCATATATATATATTCACCTAAGTTCATATATATGAACTTTATGTAGAAACGTTTAGTTTCATTACATTTGAAGGCATCCTGGCTCGACAGCATTTCTTTGCTTGTGCCTAAGACTTTTGCACAGTACTGTGTATATATATATATATATATATATATATATATATATATACTGTATATATACATAGTACTGTGTATATATATATATATATATATATATATATATATATATATATATATATATATATATATATATATATACACAGTACTGTGCAAAAGTCTTAGGCACAAGCAAAGAAATGCTGTCGAGCCAGGATGCCTTCAAATGTAATGAAACTAAACGTTTCTACATAAAAAAATACTATAAAGAGCAGTAAACAGTAATAAATGAAACAAAATCAATATTTGCTGTGACGATCCTTTGCTTTAAAAAAATAATAGTCTCAGGTACAGTGTGTGCAGTTTTCTAAGGAAATGAGCTGGAAGTGTTACTGAGCATCTTGCAGAAGCAGCCACAGTTCTTCTGGAGACTTTGACTGTCGACTCGCTTCTTATTTCTGCAGCGAAACCCAGCAGCCTTCATTATGTTTTTATCTGAAAAGTGTCTCTTATGTCATCTGCTGCTTTCTTTACTGACATACAAACATTTTTCTGTAATATTTAATTTTGTGCTGGAAAACTAACGTTTGGAATCTAAAATGTTTTTCTACTGAATCAATAATGTGGAAGTCAGAAAATAAAAAGCTATAACAAAGTTTGTACTAAAAGAATAGGGTGCCTAAGACTTTTGCACAGTACTGTGTGTATGTATATATCGCAAATTATATGACTTCAATCTGCTTACCACTCTGAGCTAGCGTTCAATACGCCATTTTATGCTGCATTTCAGCTCATCTCTCCCTCAATGTGCATGCTACTGGCATGAAGAAGGAGAGTGTCCACATCCAAGATGGTCGCATTGTCTGACTGACAGTGTCTACTTAAATTTTGACCTACTGCATATATTCATTTAACATGAACACTTTCCATTTGACCAAATCTTCAAAACTGCACACTGGGAGTCAATGGCACCATGTTGTCCACCCGTCACACATATACGTTCCTTTGATCAGAATTTGTTGAATTTGTTAAGTTTGTTAAATCTACATTTCTGAGCAGTGTTCTTTGGTTTGTCCAGGTATCATTGCAAACTTGTTCTGGAATTAATATTGCATTTTTACCTCTACACACTCGGATAATGGTTATCGACCTGGTGATGTTGACCCTCTCTAACAGAGCCTGTTATGCATCATTACTATAAGTACTGAAAGAGTGCATGTACTGTTACATACCGACTCTGTACTTTCATCTTACTGTCTGTGGCTCTCTCCAGTCACACACAGTACCACTGTCCACTCAATCTCTCTATAATGTCTGTAATTTGACATCAGGAACATTATAGACATTACAGGTCTGAAATAGCCTGGTCAGGTCTGAAAGCATCCTCTAATCAACTCTACTGTACATTCACCGTTTAGAGGAAATGAAGGACTCAACAGGGGGAGCGTGTCCTCCTCTGGCCAAAATCATGAATCATAAGGCAATATCAGATAATCTGGGATTTCTAGTTGACAAAGAATATAATTGAATATGTAGTGATAAGGATTAATAGATGACTGGAATCTGTATAACTTTAACTGTAGGTAAAGTCTGAACCTCAGGTGCTCTCACACCCGTAACCTTTTTTTGCACTTTGTATGCTTTTCTGGCCAGAAGCTTCAGAATCTAGAAGGCTTAAAGACATCACTCTCACATGTTCAAACTCTGAACACTGTGACAAAATTATTGATTGCGCCAGATATAGAGACGGGATTGAGAAAATGTTTAGGGCATTCCTTCAGTAAAAGTTATTCCAGAGCTTTGTTTGAAACTGACATTGGATCAGACAGGATTCGGAAGGGAGCAGGGTCATGTGGACTGCAGACTCGAAAATATTCTGGTTCTTGCTCTATGTTAAAACCATGAAAAACATTTTGTGTCTTAAATAAAAATGACACTATTTTAATACGACATGTTGTGAGGATTGTAACTCAATGAAGCTTATCCATCCAAAAAATAATCCAAAAAATAAAACAGGGCCAAAATGACAGTACATAAGGCTATTAACACACGTGTCTAATGAGGCTTCTTGTGCCACCGCTCCTGTAGGGATTTGGAAAGAATGATGGGTCGTGTCCTTTCTCTTTCTCTGCAGTCAGGGTCATTGCTCAAATCTCTTTAATCAGATACGGCCGTCCTGCTACACAAGTCCTTCATAACATACTAATGTAACATCTATAGACTTCTGCTGCACTCACAGCACCGTCCACTCCGAAAAAAAATCACTTCCAAAATTGCATTTGATAGGCATCATAATGAGCTCTTAAATTAGACACACATTTGAGGAGATTATGGAAAATCATATATGATGATGCTTCAGCACATCTCACTTGCCACTGCGGATTACACGCTGACTCGTAATATATTTCTCATTAGTCTTAATCTGATGAAGCAAAATCAGAATCCTAACCAGAGCAGAAAAAACAGACAATTCATTTGTATATTTTTTGCTTTTTCTACACCATGCATCTCTATCCATCCACCTTTATTGTTCACCTCAGCTCTCTGTTTCCTCTACAGTGCCTTAAATCTTGCTTGGTGTTGCAGGTTTATGGTTCATACAGAGATTTGGAACAAAGCCGGTATGAAATAAATCTTGGTTATGATAGAGGATGAGAGAGGAAGAGGTCTGATAGAGCCTCACAGATTAGAGCTGCTCAGCAGACACCTCTCTCCTGACACATTCACTGCTTTATTGGAGGGAGAGAGTGTAGATCAGCCGCCCGTTCCGTACCCGTGATGTACAGATGGGAAACAATTTAATTATGGAGAAGGGTCCCTGGGGTTTGCGCAAGTGAGCCTCAAGAGTCTGGTACAGATTGTGATGTGAAGATGAAAAGAACTTTTTTTAATGCTTTTCTGCATAGCTAGCCTTGTGGAGCTTATTATTACATTTTCAGTCAAAATCTGAGATAGTAGCAATGCAATTTTGAGAGATAAAGCAACATTGCAGGGCGACAATATATAATAATTTTCCATAACAGCAGCTCTGACAGTAGTACAGCTGCAAATCACAGGTTTATATTAATATTAATACGCTGGTTTCAATACCTTATCGTTTCTATAGTAACAGCTCTTTCACAAGGACGTGTACGGTGAATGCACATGAAAATTCAAAAATGTCTGTAATTTTTAATATGGTTTAGTTTTATTTAAAGAGGTGTTTATATAACATTGATGGAAGGAGTCTCCAGTGTCAGTGCTTTTAACCGTCTGAGATAAAGCTGTAACTTCATCTTCAGGACAGAGGAGTTTACGTTCGGAGCGTTTCTAGCTAATATGAAAAGCGGCATTTTTTTTTTTTTTTTTTTTTGTCTTATTAACTTCAAGAAAGAGAAAAGAGGCGAGGCTGGTTAGGGAATGACTGTTTAAAGACTGTTTAAAGCTGCTATATTGTAAGTGAGAACAGGACCTATCTTGTTTTGTGAACATCAAATGTAACTATAAACGAATAAAAAGTAAGACGTTCTTTAATAAATTAAACAACAATTGTCACTGGCGAATTGCTGTATTATAAGAAGAACTAAAACACCTTGGAACATGATGTTATAAGAAAATATAGCATTAACAGTGACTCAGCTTCATCATAGCACCCTGTTGTTGATTATTTATCTAAAACAACACAACATGTAGAGGTTTCTTCCTCACGTAGTCCATTTCCATGTGCAAACTCCATATTTCATTAATAAATGTTAATAAGTCTCACAGTTGCTTTATAATTATTCACAGGTTGCGAATTCTCAGTACACTTCAAGGCTTTCTAATGAATAGTGGTGTTACAACAGGATTATAAGTTATCAAGGAATTATTTATAGCATTTTACAGTATTGGAGCTTTATGACGCATTATTAAAGTTTATAAACATGCTTATAATTAGAGATAGTACAGATCTGATACCCAGTATCAGTATCGTTATTGGGCCAATAGCAGCAAAAAATGGTTGATCAGATATCGGAGAAAACGTTTCATATATCAGCTCTTGTAACAAACGGCAAAGATTGCTATTGAATTAAAAAAAAATAATAATAAAAAAGAAATGTATTTTTGGAACAGGAAATATATATATAAATATATATATATATATATATATATATATATATATATATATATATATATATATATATATATATAAAGAGGCTTGGCTGTGTTTTTTTTTTGTTTTGTTAGGATTGATTTTATTATATTTATAAATATTTATTATATTTATAAATATTATTATATTTACAATGTAAGTAATTTTTGTGTGAAGGAGTTTAACTGTGACATGCTTCAATTTAAAAAAAAAAAAAAAAAAAAAAAAAAAAACATTTAGAAACTTAAAAGTTGTTAAAATATATATATATATATATATATATAAGACAGTCATATCCTGCCAGCTCTAATTATAATGAATCCATGAATCCTTACCAACTTACAGAGAATTATAAGATATAATGGTGTATGAATATAAGCTTCATAAAAAGTATTCTATGTAAGTGCATTTGTGGGTAGAAGACAAGAGGTCTGTATAGCAGATGGCATGTAGCTGAACACGGCTGCGCTTCTCTTCCATGTATTTATGCGCTCAAGCCTGTTTTGTATCCGTGTTCACATTCAGAGGGAAAGCTCCAAATTAAATTCCACGTTCACAAATCACGTTAAAGCACACTAAAGCCAAAAACACGGAGTGGCATAAAATGCTTGGAGCCTTCTGTCACACAAATCACTATGTTTTTATTCAGTGCATGGCTGTCCTCTGTGTGTGTGTGTGTGTGTGTGTGTGTGTGTGTGTGTGAGAGAGAGAGAGAGAGAGAGAGAGTGAGAGAGTCTGAAACGGATGGATGAGGAGTGATTACAGCCTGCCTGTCCCTTAGTGCACTGCGTGTACTCAGAGCTTTTAAGAGAGCTTTCCACAGACTTGTGAACATCTCTGTAATACTCTGAGACATCAAACAAACCGCCATTAGCAGTCTAGCTGGGCTCTTTTCATGCGTTCGATCGCCAAGAGCACCAGAAAGGAAACTTACCCAAAGAAAGGAAGTGAAAGTCTGAAGTAGGGGTTGTCAAGTGGCAGACTCTGGTCTGTATTCAGACTGAGTATGTGAAAAAATACTGTAGCAGAGCTGATAAATGTGTGGGGGGAAAAAAATTAGATGTAGTTCAGCGACTCTTCTTCTTAATATGATATAATATTATATGAACCGGCTCAGATTCTGGAGCAGATGCTCTGTTGTGGCATGGCACTAGTCAAAAGTAGTAACAGGAAGCTCTATTACAAAACAAAACAACCACTTCAAATGATCCTATTTATAACTGTACTCATCATTAATGGTTAAGCATTAAAAGGTAAGTGTTGTCACCATCCTGTCATGCTAGTCCCTTCTCCGGACCTTTGTATGCAAGGAAATTTATGGAATTTTAGTTGAATACTCCTGACCTATAGGGAGCATAGGATCACCATTAGTCTTTAATAGAATTCTTAAGTTTTGTTGACTTGTGAAACTTTTCTTCTGACCATCTCAGAAATGAAGAAACAGAAACGCGTGATGCGCGCTCACTGAAACAGGTTTCTGGGAAAAGCTCCAAGTCAGCAAACTAATTGCATTG
This sequence comes from Pangasianodon hypophthalmus, assembly GCF_027358585.1. Taxonomy (NCBI): domain Eukaryota; kingdom Metazoa; phylum Chordata; class Actinopteri; order Siluriformes; family Pangasiidae; genus Pangasianodon; species Pangasianodon hypophthalmus. The sequence goes on from NC_069714.1 coordinate 29,004,643, forward strand.
CACTTTTCTCTCAAATTCTCCTGAGCTTCAGTCCTCCCACATGGAGAAAGTGGCATCACAAAAATCCTCCTTCTAAAAGCCAAGTGGAAAAAAAAGAGCTGTCCTTTCTGGTTGAAGGAAAACAAAGCATCATCTGGGTTTGGAACCCAATAAATTGCATGCATTAAATCAAATATACAAGGTACGCCTAAGAACACTGCAGAAACACTTCACGCTGAAATACAGAAATATATATATATATATATATATATATATATATATATATATATATATATATATATATATATATATATACACTATATTACCAAAAGTATTCGGTCACCTGCCTTGACTCACATATGAACTTAAGTGCCATCCCATTCCTAACCCATAGGGTTCAATATGATGTCGGTCCACCTTTTGCAGCTATTACAGCTTCAACTCTTCTGGGAAGGCTGTCCACAAGGTTGAGGAGTGTGTTTATAGGAATTTTTGACCATTCTTCCAAAAGCGCATCGGTGAGGTCACACACTGATGTTGGACAAGAAGGCCTGGCTCTCAGTCTCCGCTTTAATTCATCCCAAAGGTGTTCTATCGGGTTCAGGTCAGGACTCTGTGCAGGCCAGTCAAGTTCATCCACACCAGACTCTGTCATCCATGTCTTTATGGACCTTGCTTTGTGCACTGGTGCACAGTCATGTTGGAAGAGGAAGGGGCCCGCTCCAAACTGTTCCCACAAGGTTGGGAGCATGGAATTGTCCAAAATGTTTTGGTATCCTGAAGTATTCAAAGTTCCTTTCACTGGAACTAAGGGGCCAAGCCCAACTCCTGAGAAACAACCCCACACCATAATTCCTCCTCCACCAAATTTCACACTCGGCACAATGCAGTCCGAAATGTACCGTTCTCCTGGCAACCTCCAAACCCAGACTCGTCCATCAGATTGCCAGATGGAAAAGCGTGATTCATCACTCCAGAGAACGCGTCTCCGCTGCTCTAGAGTCCAGTGACGGCGTGCTTTACACCACTGCATCCGACGCTTTGCATTGCACTTGGTGATGTGTGGCTTGGATGCAGCTGCTCGGCCATGGAAACCCATTCCATGAAGCTCTCTGCGTACTGTACTTGGGCTAATCTGAAGGTCACATGAAGTTTGGAGCTCTGTAGCAATTGACTGTGAAGAAAGTCGACGACCTCTTTGCACTATGCGCTTCAGCATCCGCTGACCCCTCTCCGTCAGTTTACGTGGCCTACCACTTCGTGGCTGAGTTGCTGTTGTTCCCAAACTCTTCCATTTTGTTATGATAAAGCTGACAGTTGACTGTGGAATATTTAGGAGCGAGGAAATTTCACGACTGGATTTGTTGCACAGGTGGCATCCTATGACAGTTCCACGCTGGAATTCACTGAGCTCCTGAGAGCGGCCCATTCTTTCACAAATGTTTGTAAAACCAGTCTGCATGCCTAAGTGCTTGATTTTATACACCTGTGGCCAGGCCAAGTGATTAGGACACCTGATTCTGATCATTTGGATGGGTGACCGAATACTTTTGGTAATATAGTGTATATATATATATGTATATATATATGTATATATATATATATTATTTATTATATATTTATTAATTATCCAAAGTACACGAGAACATTGCAAAGATACTAAAACATGCTAGAAAATATACATGCAACTGAATATAACAATTGTGACTGAGAACATTGCAAAAAATCTAATAGATAGATAGATAGATAGATAGATAGATAGATAAAAGGCCTCATAACATATTAAAAGAATGTATTTTACTGGCTATACAGCGAATGCCTGAGAGCACTGCAAAAACCCAAAAATAACTCTGCAAATATGTCCACTGTGAAAAGCACTCTGTAAATATATACTGTGTAAATATACTCAACTCAACTCAATGTTATTATTTTATAGCACATTTCAAAACATAGTTGACCAAAGTGCTTTTATTATTCCATAATTTAGGAGTACAGAGTACAAAAGTACAGAGATTGCCTGATCACACTTTGCATTTTGCTTAGACCGAGTAGCAGCCAACAACATTTGATTCATAGACCTCAGAGGCCTAGATGAAATATGAAGGCTTAGGAGATCTGTAATTTAACATGGAGCCAAGTTGTGTAATGCTTTGAAAACAAATAATAAAAGCTTAAAATCAATCCTAAACTGAACCAGCAGCCAGTGAAGAGATTATAACACAGAGTTACAATAGTCTAATCTAGATGTAATAAAAATCATGAATAATTATCTCTAAATATTTAAAACTACAAAAAGGTTTAAGCTTAGAGATCTTCCTAAGCTGGTAGAAGCTGCCTTTAACAGCTGAATTTATCTGTTTATCAAAGCTAAGAGTTGAATCAGTTATGACACCAAGATTTCTCAGACTGTCTTTCACAGTTATCACTAAAGGAGCAGGAATACTGGTTATCTTCTCTGTGTTTTGGTGGACCAAAGATAATAATCCCTGACTTTCTTTCATTAAGCTGAAGAAAAATGTCAGACAACCAATTCTTAACATCTTCTAAACAGTCTATGAGGACCTTCAGAGACTGATTGTTCCCAATTTTCAAAAGAAGATATAACTCTGTGTCATCCGCATACATGTGATAAGAAATGACATGATAGCGGCAGACCCTAAAGGACGAATATATAGCGTAAATAGACCCTAAGAGATGCATATGTAGCATAGATAGACCCTAAGAGACGCATATATAGCGTAGATAGACCCTAAGAGACGCATATATAGCATAGATAGACCCTAAAGGACGCATATATAGCATAGATAGACCCTAAAGGACGCATATATAGCGTAGATAGACCCTAAGAGACGCATATATAGCATAGATAGACCCTAAAGGACACATATATAGCATAGATAGACCCTAAAGGACGCATATATAGCGTAGATAGACCCTAAGAGACGCATATATAGCGTAGATAGACCCTAAAGGACGCATATATAGCTTAGATAGACCCTAAGAGACGCATATATAGCGTAGATAGACCCTAAAGGACGCATATATAGCAGAGATAGACCCTAAGAGACGCCTATATAGCGTAGATAGACCCTAAAGGATGCATATATAGCGTAGATAGACCCTAAAGGACACATATATAGCATAGATAGACCCTAAGAGACGCATATATAGCGTAGATAGACCCTAAAGGACGCATATATAGCGTAGATAGACCCTAAAGGACGCATATATAGCGTAGATAGACCCTAAGAGACGCATATATAGCGTAGATAGACCCTAAAGGACACATATATAGCGTAGATAGACCCTAAGAGACGCATATATAGCGTAGATAGACCCTAAAGGACGCATATATAGCGTAGATAGACCCTAAAGGACGCATATATAGCGTAGATAGACCCTAAGAGACGCATATATAGCGTAGATAGACCCTAAAGGACACATATATAGCATAGATAGACCCTAAGAGACGCATATATAGCATAGATAGACCCTAAAGGACGCATATATAGCGTAGATAGACCCTAAAGGACACATATATAGCGTAGATAGACCCTAAAGGACGCATATATAGCGTAGATAGACCCTAAAGGACGCATATATAGCGTAGATAGACCCTAAAGGACGCATATATAGCGTAGATAGACCCTAAGAGACGCATATATAGCGTAGATAGACCCTAAGAGACGCATATATAGCGTAGATAGACCCTAAAGGACGCATATATAGCGTAGATAGACCCTAAAGGACGCATATATAGCGTAGATAGACCCTAAGAGACGCATATATAGCGTAGATAGACCCTAAGAGACGCATATATAGCGTAGATAGACCCTAAAGGACGCATATATAGCGTAGATAGACCCTAAGAGACGCATAGATAGCGTAGGTAGACCCTAAGAGACGCATATATAGCATAGATAGACCCTAAAGGACACATATATAGCATAGATAGACCCTAAGAGACGCACATATAGCGTAGATAGACCCTAAAGGACGCATTTATAGCGTAGATAGACCCTAAAGGATGCATATATAGCGAAAACAGAATAGGACCCAAAATAGAACCTTGAGGGAAGCCATATTTTAAAGTAAATGCAGAGAAAAAATAGTTTCCAATGTTCACGGAAAATGATCTATCATGTATATAAGTATTGAACGATTTTAATACAGTCCCTCGAATGCCAATATCATACTCCAGTCGGTCTAAAAGAATTGAATGATCAACAGTGTTAAATGCGGCGTGGAGATCTAACATGGTTAAGATTACAGACAGCCCAGAGCCAACAGCTAGTAACAAATCATTCACAACTTTTAACAAGGCGGTCTCTGTGCTGTGACCGACTCTAAATCCTGACTGAAATTTTGTCCAATTTTGTTGAAGACAGGGTGGAACAATACCATTAATTAAGCAGCTGTTTACAATAGACTGTATACTAGACCCTATAATGACAAACAGGTTTTTCAAAAGTTGAGTAGGAATAGGATCTAAAGGAGTGGATGTCGATTTCATAAGTTGACTATGTCTGCTAAGTTGGGAGAGAGACAAGTTCAAAATGGTCAAACAAAAAGAAATTGAAATAAAAATCAAGAACTTGAAATAAAAAAGGGTTTAATATATGATCTGATCTGATCAGATCAATATTATTTACAAAAAAGTTTTAAAAAAAAGAAAACTTCGCAGGTATTTGAGGTTAAATCTACCAAAGGTAAAGTAGCTGGGTTTAGCGCCTTGTTTATGGTACTAAACAAAACTTTTGGACAATGTGCATATCTATTAAAATGCATATATATATATATATATATATATATATATATATATATATATATATATATACATAATATACTGTATGTATATATATATATATATATATATATATATATATATATATATATATATATATATATATAGTTTATGTGAATAATTATAGTGAATGTGAATAATTAGTTATAATTAGGTATATTGCAAAAGTATTGCAGAGATACTAAAAAAAGTAATACTTCAATCAAGTATACAAATTATGGCTGAGAACGTTGGAAAGAAAAAAACAAAAACTAAAAAATAGTAAATGTATGCTTGAGAACAGAGCAAAAACAAGACAAATAAAATGCTAAAAATATGCATTTAGTCAAGTACACAAAGAATATTGCAAAAATACTAATAAAATATGAAAAATGCCTAAGAACACTGCATAAAAACAAACAATAAAAAAAAATCCAAAAAAAACAATGCCTGAGAATATTGCAAAAAATACTAAAACAATGCTTGAATACTACAAAATACTAAAGCGATGCCTAAAACATACAATTTATATTTATAATAATTTATTATATATACACTTTGCACACGCACACACACAATCACACATATGTATGTATGTATGTGTGTGTGTGTGTGTGTGTGTGTGTGTGTGTGTGTGTGTATGGACATATCCAAGTCTGGTAATTCTGCACATTGTCTCATGAAATTATCAATTCACACAGACTCACTGCTGTCATCCATGCTGCTATTAATAATCATTAGCTCTGTTATACACTGTTGTTCAGATGAATGAGTTATGAGATGGCTCTCTGTAATCCTGACCACAGCCCCGGTACTTCCAGGAAGACACTGAATCCAGACTGAAACATCCTGCTGCACAGGGTTAATGATGTTCTGACCTCAACTTGCTGCTGCATTTACAGTCACTGCTGCCAGGTTTAATAGTGCTTTTGAAAAATTGAGTCATTTTCCCAAATGCAGTAAATAAAATTTGTTGTTCTCCTTTTACCATAATGTTTATAACAACTAGGAAAGAGTAATGATGGAAGATATGTAGAATACACTCATGCTATGAAGTCACCCTATTTTAATCCATTTTTTTCCCAACATTGAGTTTTTGATATAGGAAGTGACAATCACTTCTCCTGCTTTCATTTATACTGAGAAAGAAAGTTGAAAGATTTTTCTTTGAGTTGAAAGATTTTCAGTTTTTAATGTAAAGCAAGAATCGTGTCAGCATTGGCCAACATTTCCAGCTCGCTGGTTACTTTACTAATGTACTTGACATCAAGGCAATAAATTAATAAAGCAGATTACTTGTCTGGACTATCATGATTTAAAATTTATTATTATTATTATTATTATTATTATTATTATTAAATATGCCTCCTACACTACACACATTGGCTGTGGCATAAGGTAATTAGCGTACACACAGAATGACTGACGATCTTTTCAGTATCAGGAACATGCTGGGATGTGAAAAGACCTTCATGTCTACACACTCATTTTCAATATCCTTAACTAGCTAACTAGCTCAACTTACTTTATTACATTATGGTGACGCTTTCCCAATTCACATCACGGTCACCATGGTGACAAACGCCTTAGTTGTGTCTCAATCAGCTCCCTAGTTCAGTAGTCAGGGCACTGATCAGGTAGTCGGCCATTTTAAGGGCCGTCTCAATCGCAAAATCCTTCCAGTGCACTGGAACGTTCGCTCCCTAAAACATCCCACAAAAATGCACCGCAAAAACCAGGGAGCATCAATGCTCACTCCGTTCCTTTACTGGAAATGATGTCATATTTTCTGAAGCTTCTCAGCTCAAAAAATGGCGGATGAACACTCAGCCAACTTCGTCTACAAACATAAGTAGCTTGTTATCATTGTTGTAGCTCTCAAATGATTACTTACATTTGTGATTTTTAACTTTGATGTTCTACATAAGGTTTGTTTGAGTCTACCGAGTTTTAAGTGTTTAATAATTTAAAAAATCTACTACCTAGCCTACGATCCAGCTTGAAGTACCATGACAGAAACGCATGTGATTAAGCTAACAAATTTACATGACATATAATGTCAAAGTTAACGGTCCTGCCTGTTGTTGATAAATGCCAGTGGTGACGTTTTACAACGCGAGTACGCGGTCATGTCACCGGAAATTGAGTCATCGATGTCCCAATGTGTAGTGAGCCAGAGTCTTTAAAAGAGATCGAACTCGTGTACACGATATACTGATTCATGACCTAGGGAGCTGATTGACACACTCCTTGTGCTCATGGTTTCTTTTCTATTCTAGTCCTGCCTGTGCCTCTGTTCTCATTGGTTTGTTACATGATTGTGTTCACCTGTTCTGTGTTTAGTCCCTGATTAGTTTGTCTATGTCACAGTCGTGTCATACTTTTTTATCTTTAATTCCAAGCCTTATTTTTTCTAGTTCAGTTCATAGATTTACCTCTGTGCTATGTTTCCTGGATTGCCCACAATAGATATCTCACCCACATCTGCATCCAGTTTCTATTCACATTATAATAATATCAGCTATGGCTTTTTAGAGTAGGTTTCTGGGCCAACACATGGCACTAGACAGCACACTGGAACATTTAGTTACCCAATACGCTAGCTAATAAATTGATCATGATAATAATAAGTGATTAATCTTTCTACATAGTTAATACCTCAGTATGTAACTGCGCTAGCTAGCATGTGTTGTGTGCACTTATTTCTGTTTATATGCTGACTCACTATCAAAACTGTGAATAACATCCCGTAGCTAACTAGCTAACTTACTTCAGTTGTAGATTTGTAAAAGAGCCACTCACTAACAGACGAAAATAAGTGATTAATATTTCTCAGAAAGTTAATACATCAGTAACAAGGACATAACTGAGCTAGCTCGCATGTGTTGTGTGAATTTTCTTCTGTTTAAATGTTGACTCACTATCAAAACTGTGGATCATGACTAAGGTAACTACATAGCTAACTAGCTAGGTTACCTCGGTTCTAGGTTTATAAATGAGTCACTCACTAGTAGAGAGAAATAAATGATTTATATTTCTCAGAAAGTTTATACATCAGTATCAAGGATGTTAAATTAGCTAACTAGTGTATGTTGTGTGCATTTATTTCTGTTTATATCAGAACTGTGAATAACAACTTCCTGTAGCGAACTAGCTCAGGTACGTCATTTAAATGAGTCACACACTAACTAACAGATATAACAGGTTTTGTCCTCATATATATGATTTATTTTCTTGAAATAATAAATGAATTAAAAGATCAAAAGTGTTATTTTTTGGTCAGATATCTTCTGTTTTTGATTGATCTGAAGATGTGCTAGCTTTGCTTAGCGCTGCTGTCACCATGGTTACCACACAAAAGACACGAGCAATCTCCAGCTATCAGCTATCTGAAAAGGCTTTTATCTGATCAACTTTATAGTTTGCCTGATGGTGTGGTCTTGATAAGTAAGTTATAAAACAACCAATTCTGGCTAGTTTTCAGAATGCAAAGAGTGCTAAATACTGTTCACTTTCATATTGATCTGTGATCCTAGCACACACTGTCCTAAAACATTCATCATCATCATCATCATCATCATTCTGGTTGAAAAAGAGAAATGTAAAAGCATAGCATGTACTGCCAATTCGCAGACAACTTAGCAGCTAGCTCATAACAGCACTGTAGATGTCCCTAATTTAGCCGCTTGTTGGAGCGGTAAATTAATGCCCTCATTTTCATAGATTGAAATTGCAATCTTATTTTCACTTGGCTGGTGAAACTTGGTCTATGCTGAAAAGACTGCACCTTGACAAATATAAATGTTCAGCTGCAATCTCCTTGAAGATAAAAGAGCGTAACATTTGCCAGCGAGATGCTAACTGGGTTTGACAAATGAGCCTTGTTCTCTGTGAAAGCTGGGAGTAGATCCACACTGCGTGTGTAGAAAGGCTGGATTCGTAAAAGACACTTGAGATGAGATGTTTTCCTTTGATCAGACAAATCCTTAATATTTATCATCTCTTCTTTTTGGTAGCATTTGAAAAGTTCGACCACATCTCCGACTTAATGAAAATCTGAAGGAAGAAGCTAAACTTGGTTCCTCTACACAAAGTTATTAAACTGGCTTAAACAGACGTCGAAATGCCTGTGAAGAACCTTTTAAACCATGAATTAGCATTTGAGGAGTTTTAGTGCATCATGAAAACATGATATGGACAAAACTAAGGATTGAAAGGCAGATAGGGTTAAAAGGTACACGATTACGGCGCCATTTAATTTTTTAATAATAATTTTTCAACATTAAATCTAAAAAAACACATCTTGAATCATCTCAGCCAGCAGTATCTTGTTTATTTACAAGCTTACTTTGCTAATTTTTGCTCTTAAGTAAGTTTGAGTTTCTAGCATAAAATTAGTAAATTCTACAAGTCACATGTTCAACAGGAAATTGCATCATTCGAATTTTCTGAAGATCATGAGAAGAAGCAAAAAGTTCTTTAATTCCTTTTTCTTTATTTTCATTGTGATATTGGGTTTGAAAGTACAATCTTGTTAGCTTTAAAGTAAATTATTAACCAGCAAAAATCATGTTCAGAAAATTATTTTAATGTCCTTCATTAGTAGTCAAACACATGTGATACGGTTCTTCTTCTCATGATCCTCAGAAAATTTGGATGATGCAACTTCCTGTTGAACATGTGACTTGTGGAATATTCCAAATATATTATAGGGGAGAGTGTATTCAGAAACTAAAATGTACTTTTTTCATAACCTATAATGGACAACTAGTTTCAAGCATGAGATGTTAAACGTTAAACATTAAATAATGACATTTTGAAGTATTTCAATGATTATATTTCAAGGTAAACTGCAGTTATAGTGTGCTGTGTTTGGCGAAATTGTTTTCTAAGTGCTGTAGATTGTGTTGGTTTTAAGTGATTTATCTGAAACATGCATATAGGTTTACAATTTAGGTTTAAAATGTCAAATCCATATTTGTAAATGTCACATCCACACAACACAGAAGACACCTCAATCATGGAATCACCCTTAAAACAATCAAGTTAACCTTTAGTCACACTGAGCAGGAAGCATACTGAGAAATGAAGTGTGTTACCTTAAAGGTCAGGTGTCAGTGAGACAGATACTCGGTATAGTTTGACATTTGAGTCATTTGGGTCACTACTCTTTTATAGACTGCAGCACATATGTGTAAAGGTCCAGATATCCTTCATTTAGAAGTTTTACATTTTGTCTTAGGATGTTTTCACTTTGGTCAGAACAATTGAGTCTTCACCTACGACTGACTCTGGGCTCGTTTTAGGGCAGGCCTCATAATCACAGGTTTAAGAATTCCTTCCGAACCGTGGGGAAGTAGGCGGGACTTCCAGGCTGTCAGCTAATATTGGAGAGTTCAAAACACATATGCAACTGTCACACATTTCAGAGTCACATGTCGATTGCCTTAGTTATGTTTTTTTAAAAACTGTTCTTTTTGCATATTTTTGACTGATCACATGTAGCAGCATACTTTTATGTCAACACAAATTTGCATAACTCCTCCACTAACAGTAACAACCTTTTCCCACAATCACCAACAGGATGGATGCAGCACTGAGAACGGATTCCTCCATGCCTGATGTGAACTGCACCCCAGACCATAGTTTTATAGAGGACCTGGGATCAGATTTTTATACTATTCCCGGGCTTACAAGCAGCTTTCACACTGCACCAAAGGCACCGACCTCTCCAGGCAAAGGGCCCCATGGCCCAGGATATTTTATGACTAGTGTAATATCACTCTGTTTGCTGCAGTTCCACCATTTGAGATGACTCAACATCTAAAAATGACTCTCACAGCCTCAGCACAGTGTTTTGATCTGAACTCATCAGGCTGGTCAGCAGAGATAACGAAGTTGTGTGTCTGACGAACTGTCCCCGTCTCCTGATTGTGATTTTTGCAAGAAAACAGTTTCATCTTTCCCGACAAAAATCTCAGTAGCGAGATCTAACAAAGTAGATCCTAGTAGCCGTTCCTTCTATATTAACAACATATATAACATAACTCAGACATTCATCTTTAGTAAGCACTTTATCTTGGTCACTGTGGACCCGGAGCCACGGCATTACAGGATACTCGATAAGGGAATTTTTTTTTTCTTTTCAAATTTTATTGGTCTCACACACACGAGCAGTATGACGTATGGTGAAATGCTTTTCGACTGGCTGGTGACAAACAGAATTTACTAGCATTGAAGTAGAAAAGAGAAATATGAAAATATAATATAAAGGATATAAAGAGAAAGATGGCAGAAAAAGTATGGACTATATGAGGAATAAAGTGCAGATATGTGCACTTGTTTGTGCAATCCAATGCCATGCAACATCAAATCTAACATGTACAGTAGCTAAACTACCAACCAGCATGTTTGCGGAGGTGGGAGAAAACCGGAGGAAACCCACACGGACACGGGGAGAACACACTCAACTCCACACAGACAGTAAACCGAGCGCCGAGCTCCGAGCTCAAACCTGGAGCTGTGAGGCGGCAACGTGACCCGCCTACATTCAGTCTCTGTAAAAAGAATTGAATTAACCTTTTTTTTCAGTTTGTTCTAACCAGTTTAGGAACATTATACTGGAGTTGGAACAGAAGAGAAACGTTAAAATATTGATTCTGCTCAGAGCAGAATTGTTTCTGAGTACAATACTCATTACAGCTAATGTTTTCCATGGGAGTACAACAGATCATGGCATTTTAGCTCAGCATGGAGCGTTTTAGCTGGAAATGGATAGGAAAACCTTCTGAGGAACCCTGCTGGGTGTGTAACCTTGCTTTTTCTTTGTGTGTTCACAGAAATCGGTCTTGAATGCCAATAGGAAACTTTCTTGTTGAGATTGGGTCCAGTGTTTGGTCAAGGCCTGAACATATAGCCACTCAAATAGGAAAGAAAAAGTACATGGTGTTAAAGTAGGAATACAGAAATGGCTTGGCATTAAAGGTTTCTGTAAAAAAATAAATAAATAAAAGCAAGGGGAGAGCGTCTGAGACCCTACAGGATACAGGCTGATGTCTCATTCATTGTGCCAAAAGTCATGTGTTTGGGCTTGTCCAGTCTGACATGTGAGGAAATGGAGCGCAGTATGTGACCTGAATGCAAATCGGTCTCACCTTTGAGGTCCTGCTCTAAACCTGCCTCAGTTCTGTCAATCATTCTGAAGCCGCTCCCTTTGGCTGTCAGATCAACAGCCGCAAAATCCTGCTTTGTCACATAGCAGCCTGGGAGGCACCTCTGACCAACAACAAATTCATTTCTCACACACACACACACACACATACACTGTATAAGGGTCCTGGATGAATAATTCCTGAACTTAGATTAAAGCAGGGTTGTCAAACTCAAGTCCTACCTGACACACAATGGCATTTTTGTGAGACCCTGAAGGACCGTAATTAAAGTCTGTTTCCTTGGTTTTACTTATTTAACATATTATATTGACTAACACCAATAACCTCGGCTCTGAAATTAGAATAGAATTTTTTTTTAGAAAAACAAGAGCTAAGAGAAACTACTGTGTGCACTATTAGGTAACTACATTTATTATACTGATTATAATAAAAGTTCTTTTTTTATGAATGTATTCCTTTGTTTAATCACATTTTATGGGATACCAGCTGCTGTGCTGAGAAACAGCATTAAAGCTACACTGTAAGCACAGAGGGATGGAGGTGAGAGCCGGTGAGGTAGCTGCTGGAGTTCACTGCGAAAGAAAAGTGTCATTTTTCCCTATTATAATAATAATAATAATAATAATACATTTTATTTATAAAGCACTTTACATTTTAAAGAAAATCTCAAAGTGCTACAAAAAACAGCAATTAAAACCAGCTGCCAACTGAGATTAGCACAGAAATTTAAACTATATTAAAACACTTTTTTAAAAAGGTACGTTTTTAAACCCCTTTTAAAACCATCAGTCATTTGTGGAGCCCTCAGATGTTCAGGGAGGGTGTTCCACAGGCGAGGAGCAGCGGCGCAAAAGGCTCGATCCCCAATGGTGCGGGTATTAGTCCTAGGGGGGAGGAGACGATGAGTGTTTGTGGAGCGGAGGGGACGTGCTGAAATCTGTGGGGTGAGGAGTTCTTTAAGGTAAGTGGGGGCGTTGCCATAGATGCACTGATGTGTGAGGAGGGAGACCTTGTATTCAATCTGAGCGGAAATGGGAAGCCAGTGTAATGATTGAAGAATTGGTGTGATGTGATATATTATATTATTAATATGTTATTTTAATGATTTTCAGTGAAACTGTCCTAAAGATATTTTACGGGTTCATTATTCCATAAAATATTCATTATTCATTATTAATATGGAAAAATTAATAAATCTTAAAGATTGTTTGAGAGTAGACTGTGCCATAAATGATTAGATAACAAATTCTACTGCTGTGACGTTCACCTGAAATTCACGAGTGCGTCACACTTACTTTAATTGTCACAATTAATTTAATTATACAGATTAAAAAAAATATGATTTTGTATATTTCCTCATCCCACTGAAATTAATTTCTGCTTATGCCACTGCCAGCACAACTCATAACGTGCTTCTGTGTTTTTTTAGGCACGAGTGTGACTCACATCAAGTGCAGCACGCACGTGTTAAACTACATTTCAGACCATGATTAAGCCACCTACTGTTCAGATGGAGGAAAAATGCTATTGCCCATTAATGTGATTAATGCATTAATGTGAGCTTATGCGTGCAATGACAGTCGCTACACTATGGATCTGCTGTGAAATCTGGATAGTGTGGAAAAAGTTGAGCAGTAGTGTACTACAGGCCATTTCAGTGTCATTTTTTCCAGGTTCACACGGGCCAAATGAAGTGAAATGGCACATGTGGATTAAAGGATGTACAGCTCTGTACATAGCTATACATATACATAGCTCTGTATAATCACAATCTGCCTGTTTGTTTATTCCATTTTATATTGTTTTAATGAATTTGAGAAGGAACAATAAGTTTGATAATTTTACGCTAGAGCTTGGCAGCTCTTTTAAACGGTTAAGGACCTTGGTGTAATCGTAGATGCTGGTCAGCAGGGTGCATTTTTACTTCATGTTGCACAGCTGGTATGAATTTAAACAGTGATGAAATAGAAGCATACGTGCAACTAAAAGACGCTTCATAAAAGGTTTCAGTGTAAATGAGTCTGACTGCTGAGTTGTTTGTTCTTATTTGTTATGGTTAATTTAATGAAGTCACCTATTAGAGCTAAAAATGCTACTGTTTCAATAGATATCAAATGTCAAACACACGTCAGTGCAGTGTGTTAATTTATGACCACGAAGATAGCAACAAATAGCAATAATAATAATAATAATAATAATAATAATAATAATAATAATAATAATGGCATTTGTCCAGCCAAAATAGCAACATGTCAGTGTTATCCAGCAAATTATGATTGTGTAATTAAATAAAATGAAAATTTTGTAAACAAAATTAACAGTGCTATATTTAATGTTTGGGTGAATCATATATTTTTAAAAAAAATCAGTCATAGTGGAACATAAATCTTCCATTTCTAAAATCCCGAGCAAGCAGTCCTTCTCTGGGATGTATTAATATTAAGCTCATATTCTCATAGCAAACTGTATAAATTGGTGTATTTGTTAGAAGGAAACTGAGCTTCTCATTTAGTTTGCTGTGGAAGCTGAAGTTAAAGCTGAACTGTTCGAAATTAAAATTTGCCTTTCTTAATTTGTCTATTCATCATGTAAACATCTCAGATATGTATCTGTCACTGACTCCTGAACCTCATATATGACAAAGGAACGCTGCTTCTCGGGAGAAATATGACTCAATAGCTTTATCCATTTATATTTTGTGGCAATAGCTCAGAGTAACGTTGTCTGAATCAGATAACCTGCAACATTTATCATCTAGTGTCTCCTTAAATAGCAGGCATCCAGACCAATTCAATACACTGGACCAGGTGTCGCAGTATAACGTGACATATAATGGGAAATATTTGCTCAGGTTTCATAGCTAAGATGACTACGATGATAATTTTGTCATCTCATCTAATCACATTTGTGCAGAAACGAGCACAAAGGAATGATGGATCTTAATTTGAGCACAAATGATAAATCAGATTCAACTGTGTGTACACAAGCTAGTCTCTTATTTTACATATTATATGCATATGAAACACCATTTCCCTTCATATACTGTACATCTCATTTACATGAAATATGCCATTATTTTTGCCAATAAAATAGAATTTATCAGGATACAGTCATATCTAAGGAAGACGTTCCATTTTAAGGTAAAGTGAAAAGGAAAAAATAAATACAGTGAAGTTAGAGGTGAAAGGTTATCATGAAAGTAATCAGATATAACGGTTTATATGTGCATTATTCTTCTATTTATCAGATTATTGAAAAGATTACCAACTAATCAGTAGTATATTCTGATCTGGCAAATGCAGACTCGATGCTAGATATGCGAAAGCTAACTAAACTTCCTAAACTTAATATAATTATGATAATATTTAACTGAAAATCATGATGTTAAAATGCTTAACTTTACACACTTTACAGTTAAACATGTTTAGATATGTATTTATGATTAAGGAAACATATGGTGGAATTTGCGTACACATGTTTTAGGATTTAATTTGACCGTACATAACTTTGTTGAATAACAGCCATTGTCCAAGGTCTTTGTGTCACAGTGTGTCTATCAGAGATGGGTGGAGACTGTATCTAGTAAAGCTTTAATGTGTTTAGTGGACGCTTTATTGTAGCCCTTAGAATAATGTTCATGAAGGTTGTTAAGATGTTCAGATTTCTGCTTAAAATCTCCAATGTTATGATAGAAATGAAGAATGACCTTATTTAACCTCTAATTTTATTCCAGTCCTCAAAACACACATTAATGTTTATCACTATTTTTCACAACAAAGCAGTTCAATGCAGGACCGTTGTGTGTGTTGCACCGAGCCTGCCTGCCATGATGGAAAAGCAGTTTACAGACCCTTAAATTAAAGTTAATCAAATCAGGATTGTAATTGGATCAATCTGGACTATAATTAGTAGATCCAGTTTGTTAATCACTCAAAAGAACATGCACTCCTTGGCCTCATTAGCCGTATACCCTAGCCTTGGAGATAATTCAATAGCTGTGATTTATAGCAATGTTTAACTTTTATTGCTAACATAGAACTCCATAAACACGGGGAGACAAAAGCAGAAAAACAGTGAAACGCTACTCACTAAGAATCTTAACACGAGCCCTCCTTTAGGACATTGTGTAAGGATGCTTTTATGTCTGACCAAGAAATATTAACTGGTGGCCCCAGTATGTTAATTCACTGCCATGTCTTATTAACAAATAAAAACGTCACCTCAGCAGCTCCGTAAATATGCCTTTCTGTCCTTAGAGACTACAAGATAATAAATTAGCTGTCAAATTTAATGAAAAAAAAAAAGACTTGACATGAAATAGGACTACTGTATGAAGATGTAGCTAGCAAGCCCAGTGGTGACAATTTCATCAGTTTATGCAAATCAGGCTAGCTAGATTTTTTTTTTCTGCTACAACATTATGTGATTTTCTCAGCTTGCTCTGGAATTACTTCAGAGAATGTTATAACATGAACAAAAAACCCTGACGGCAATAATCTCTGCAACTTCAAAGTTGAAGTATCATGAATTACGCCCTGTTGAACATGGAACAAGAGGAGATGTAATTATTATTAAAAGGAATCAGATACTGTAACAATTAAGGAGAGTTATAAGGTTTAAAATTGCTATGGAAGGAGAAGAAGAAAGCCTATATTGTCACATACAAATGCAGAGGAGTAAAGTTCTTTTCCTAGCTTGTTAGTAAGCTGGGGTTACAGCAGAGGCAACCCTGGAGCAGAGAGTGGGTTAAGGGCTTTGCTCAATGGCCCAAAACTGGCAGCTTGACAGAACCGAGATTTACTCTCACGACTTTCTGATCAGTAGTCCGGGGCTTTGCCCATTGAACCACCACTGCCTGAAGTGAACAAAAGTGTTTAATGCGAGCTGCTTCGAAAACTTTTCATAACATGAAACATAACATGTGTCCTACGCAGGTTACTACGTGCTAGATAGGCTACCTTAATAGCTTTTAAGACCATTGGTGTACAGACGTGGTGGTATAATATTTGAAACATTATTATATGTTGTTTTTAATCCTGAATACATTATTCTTATAACCTCAATATTTTTGATCCTCTTTTATTCTTTTATTCTGTATACTTTATTCTTGAAAATTCCCACCAATTCAAAGCTGACAGATCTGACTGTAAATTATTATTATTATTATTATTATTATTATTATTATTATTATTACAGGATTTCCAAAGCAGCTCACAGAAGCTCAGAAACATAATTTCCCAAGTTTTTCCTCAAGACAAAAGAATTTCGCACACTGTAGAGTTAAAATTTGGTCACATAAACCAATGACCTTCGCCACCATGCTCTTCCACCTAAATTAACCCCTTGTTAATTTAGGAGACTTTATTAGAGCGCAGCTAATTTCTCGATTCTGGTTGGTCAGAAGATTGAATTGATTAATTCTCTGTAACAGCAGCTCTGATAGTTTATATGTCGGTTTATATGAACATGCTTATTCTAATATGTTATCATTTCTATAGTAACGGCTCATTCATCTGGACTTATATGGAGGTTTTCTGAAAGAATATTTATGGAAGGAGTCTCCAGTGTCAGTGCTTTGTAACACTCTGTAACATTACAGTTCCACAACATTAAATCTAACTATATATAGGTTAAAAAAATATTATGTGCTGTTATATACATGGAATAAAACACTTCAGGATGTGCTTTTACAGGAAAATAATCAAGTTTGGTGTGGAAGCAGTAACTCTGCTTCATCACACCACCCCATCTTTAATTATTTTACTATAATATCCACCCCATCTTTGATTATTTTACTATAACAGCACAACATGGAGTGCTTTATAAGATAATTAAATACAGTTTTCAATGAATGGTCCCGTTTTCCCTCTAGTTTTCTTCCATTGAGTCCTGGCATTTATTTTGTCATCAGTAACATATAGACTCGAGCTCTACTCATTATGCTGTGAATGAACTTCTTTGGGGGTGTGTGAGCCGAACAAGGCTGGAAGAGGTCTGGGATTAGGAGAATTGAGAGGCGATAAGTGTTAGAGGTGACTTTCTAAAAGGCTTTTCACGCTGTGAGCAGCAGAATCTCACACATTAAAACCCTGGAGTCCCACACGGGCCTGTCGCTTTCTCCAGCAGAGTCACAAGAGTGGTTTATGTTGTTTGTTTTTTTTCCTCCCTACGCGCTTCCTCCAGACTCAGACTTTATACTTCATCCACATCAAAATAAAAAACACTCGATGCAGGAGGTTCTTTCTGTATACATAGTGCCCTCCATATTTCTGTTTACAAATCCGATCTTATCAGTTAGTGAAAATATGTATGAAAATATGTAAATTCTGTTTATGTAAATTGGAGAGTCGGAAAAAGCATTTCACTGCACGTCGCACTGTAGATGGTTGTGTGCATGACCAATAAAATTAGATCTGAATTGATTTGAAAGGGACTCTCCTTTTTTATGAAAAAATCACTTATGTAACTTAACGTATCTAATTAGAAGTGAAAAACATGAAAATGCATCTTAAGCTGCTTTCCCATGAGATTGCCCATCTGACATCATACAGAATGTATGGATATATGATCAGATGTGGGGAAAAAAATGTGAGAAAATCTCATCTGAAAAATTAAAACACATGCCCTACATGTGGAAAATGACCATATCAGAATAAATGAATTACGTGTAAAAATCACATAAAATAAACAGATCATTATAAAAAATCACATGTGAAATAAATTAAACTTGGAAAAAAAATCATGTGGAAAAAATCATGTGGAAAAATGCATGAAAACAAGCGAATGATGTGGTAAAAGAATCATTAAAACATCATTACATGTGTAAATAAAATAAATGAGTTATAAATAAATTATTTCATGTAAAACAAATGAATGATGTGGAAAAACATTTGCATGTTAAAAATTAATTGAAAATAAAAATAGATGTTGAATAAAAAAGTATCATGTGTTATGTGAAAAAAAATCATGTTTGAATTTTTGAATTATTCGAAACAATGTGAAAATAAATGAATCATGTGGAAAAATCGTGTTAAATAAATGAAAAAGTGAAAATGAATGAGTAATGTGAAAAAATCACGTGAAAATAGATAAATCATGTGGGGGGAAAAAATCACAGTTGAGAAATAAAAGTACACTGAAAAATTAAGATGTAATATAATATAAGATGAAATGTAATGAAAATAAATGTATTGTTAGGGGGAAAAAAACACACGTGGAAATGAATCAAATGAATCAATGGTGCTTTGCCCCATTTATTTTACTCTAATTTATGAAAAGCTTTGTTATCTAATCACATCATAGTGTAAAGTGGGATCGCATGAGCAGTTTTCAAAGCAGATAAAGCTGTCTAGTTTAAATGCAACATGAACCAATAGGAAAAGGTCCAGGAAGTGAGGTCATGAGACTAAGCACCATGGTCATTATTTTAATCCAGTTTTGATTCTGGTGCAGCAATCAGAGTTCACACGTGTGTGTAATGTCTGTGTAATGCCCCGTGTTGTGCTTCAAACAGCTGGGTTTGTTCCTCACAGCTGTGCAGAGAAGGAAGAGAAGAGGAGGCGAAAGGAAAGTTGAGAGAATGAATGCAGAGGAGAGGAGAGGAAGGAAAAGAGGAGGAATGGAATAACAAGGAAAGGAGAGGAGAGAAAAGAAATGGAGAGGAGTGGAATGAAGAGGAAAGGAGAGAAAATGAATGTAGAGGAGAGGAGAGGAGAGAAGAGAAGTGGAAAGAACTGGAGAGGAATGGAAAGCATGGAAAAGACAAGGAATGGAGAGGAAAGGAATGGAACTGAATGGAATGGAGAGGAATGCAGGAAGAACGGAAGAAGAAAGGAAAAGAATGAAATAGAAACAAAAAGACTTGAAAGGAGAGGAATGAGAGGAAAGGAAAGAAATGGAGAGGAGTGAAAAGAAGAGGAAAGAAAGGGATAGGTATGGAATGGAATAAACTAGAACGGAGAGAAAAGGAGAGGAACGCAAACGAAATTAAAGGAAAGAAATATACGATATAAAAAAACGATAGAAAGATAATGAGAGAAGAAAGGAATGGAATGGCAAGCGTGTAACAGGAAAAGGAGAAGTAAGGAAAGGAAAAGCAGAGGAAGGGAATCTTAAGAAGCAGCAGCCTGTGACACTCTTTTGCATCTACACTAATCCTGACTCCATAAGCTCTTTTTTTTTTGGCATACATTGCTCTTTTCTGTTCTCCTTCTGCACAACAAGACTCTCTCGTTCCTCCCTGAGTGCTTTCTCTTCGTGTGATTCGATTACTGCCAGCTCACTGATCACAGAAGAATGCGAGGGAGTGAGTGACTCAGGGGCTAACTTTCAAAGCAATCAAATCAAATCAAAATGAAATCAGTCGTAGAGATTTGATTTTGAACACAGCCGCTGTCACAGGACACAGCCGAGTCGGAGGAGACTGGCAGCACTGAAAACAAGATGCTACTTGCGTTTTCTTTGGTGCTTACGCTGACGTGAGCTTTGGGAAAAAAGGACCAGTGGGTGCAGATGAAGATCAGGAGGGGTGCGTAAACAAACGAGCTGCTGCTGTCAGGAAACCTGTACTATTTAACACACTTTTTGCAAAAACCTCAGTGAAGATTCTTTCATTGCTGGCAATAATAGTCTTTTATATTTCAAATAATAACAAAAACAACATTTCTTTAATTTCTTTATTAATCTTATATATCTATATGACTTAAACAACTTTACATGTAATCAGACTTTCTATCAGACTTTCACTCTCACAGCCAGGGAACGAAAAAAAAAGAACAAATTTTTAATCATAAATGTGAAGAAAGTCTAAATCATTCCGGAGAGAAAACATTATTTTTAAAAAAGAAAACTGCTCAACCGGTTAATAATGTTGTTCTTCTGTTCCAGTGTGTTTTCAAGAAAGTATAGCCTAAATATAAACATTTTCCCAATAGGCCTAATTTCCTGTCCAGAACGCATCACTTCCTGCACATCTGGCAACATCTGATGACAGATAGTGGTTTTCGAAGATGGGACAATGACACAATCCGTGCAGGGTATCTGTGGGTTTGAGATCATGAAATTTAAGGCAAAATAAAAGAAAAATTAATATCAAATTCACAATTTAAAAAAGGTTTTAAAAACGCACATTAAATAATTAATCAGTCGGTTTATAAAACTGAAGATACCAAAAATCAATACTACCAAATCAAGACCGCTAAGGCTAGCTGGATGCCACTGGACATGTTTTTTTTTTTATTATAATGTACACATATGTATTTTCTTTTTCTTTTTTTTTTTTTAAAATGTACTACATTTATTATGGATATAGAACATGCACACAGAACATACAGTATGTTTAATATTTCAAATAACTGCATTAAAATACAGGTGAACTACTTAAAATGCAAAGCATCGTGTAAACCAACATATTGAGTGTTAAGATTTAATTAAATTTAATTAGATTTAATTAAATAAAATTTTAAAAGAACGATCCCTATAATAATCCCTATAATTTTAAAGAATCTTAGCTTGGACTCGGTTGTTTTTTTTTTTTTTTTTTAGACTCTCGTCAAACATGACCACAAACACTCCCTTGTTTACTGCCCTGACAAGTGGTTTTTTTTTTGTTTTTTTTTGAGTCGGGGAGCATTGCTTTAAAAACTGAGTCGCTGTTGTCGTTAGAAGTGCATGAGTGATTATTCGCCACTGTCCCTGATACCCAGATAACCTCCGCTTTCAGTGTTGGTGTAGAGGTGCAGATTGATTGAGTGTCAAATGATTGCTGGATGGAAGTTGTTGCAGTTTCAGTAGTAACACTGCAAGCTGGGTCGGCTTCCTGGGAGCAATAGGGAGCGATAGGATTCTGCCGATGAGCTCGCACATATTGCCTGTGCTTCTCTCCTTGCCTGTGCGATTCCACGGCATTAACACCCACAGAGCCAAGTTTAAAGCATTTCTTACAAATGCTACAGCAGGCTTCCAAACCATTTCCCAGTACTGGTTTTAACCAATTTGAGAATTGATTATTTTCGAGCCACTTGCTTTTAAATTGACATTTCCCCATTACTTCACGTCACCTCAGCACATCCTGTACAGCTCTAGCAGCTCTGTTAGCATGCAAACCAGTTACCATAATAATCACCAACCAATCAGAAACACATTTGCTGTTTCAAGCATCTCCTCTGTTTGCGCTTCAAAATTTAAGACCGCAGTGAATGATTTTTAAGACTTTCCCCCCATTATTTATGATATTTAAGACTTTTTATGGCCTTAAATTTATTTGTTGAAAGTGAATTTAATGCTTTTCCAGGCTTTTCGAGGACCCCCGGATACCCTGCTGTGTAGAAAGTAATTTTTTTCTTCTTCAAAGTAGACAGATGCTCTGAAAATGTTAAAAATAAATACATATTTCTGGATATATTCAGTGTTTGGTTTTATTTATACCCTAGGCTTCCTATAAGCAGAGTAGGCGAATAAAATCTTTATTGTTCACATCCGTGTGATTGTCATATTGGTTGAGAATTTAGTACGAGAGTAAAACTTCTTAGTACTTAAGAGCTTGTCGTTTAGCTAGAGAATATACTAGTTACTGTAGGTTAGGTGCTGTTTAGGACTTTCTAATGCACCAGTACATGCTGGCAGGTCTGCTATTAATCAGACACTCACAGTTAGAGCTAACTATATATATAATATAAGCTCTGGTTAAAGGGGAAAAGGTTGTTCTGCTGTAATCTCATAGCAGGTGAATTTACAGGCTTTTCTCAAAGATATGTGCATTTTCAAGCCCAGTGGTTGTAAGTCAGCCTGAAAACTCTAGGTAAAATGTCTGCCTGCTAGCAGATACAGATCAGCGAATGAAAAAAAAATCACAGAGACATACTGAACACAATTAGTTCAATACTCGATTGTTAGCTAAAACAGCTTTGCAACTGGCTAACAACACAAATTCCATAATGAGGATAAATCAGATGGCTATCATTCACTAGCTTCCGAAATAATATTAAAGAGCAAGTAAAGGACGTGTGCAGCAAGAGAGAAAGCTAAAAATCCTTCACACCTGAACCCTTTTAATTGTATAATACTGAGCTCCACTGACTGGCTGCCAGCTCTTGCCTGTCACCATGTTGTCACTTCTTTCACGCCTAAATTTGGGGTATGTTGACGCTTGATATATCTGAGCTGGCATATGGTATATGCAAGCACATTTCCTGCCAATTCCAACCCAAATCTCATGACACAGTGCTGACTGTGTATTACTATTACAAGACTGTCAGAATTTGACAGGAAGAAGGAGGTTCTCGATTTTATCGATTCCACTTGCCTCGAAAACCTGCAGACTAGCACAGACTCGGCTGGACTCTGAATCGTGGTAAAAAGAAAAAAATCTAAATCAAAATAAAATCAAATAAAACATGGCTTATCGGAGTTATCTTAGCTGTAGTGTGCCTTGTGATTTTATTCTTGCATAATTACAAAAATCCAGATGTAAATTTAGATCCCTGAACAAGCCAGAGATGACAGTAGCAAGGAAAAACTCCCTGAGAGGACATGAGGAAGGAACCACACTCACAAGGGAACAAGCTGGGCTAAGCGTGTTGAAAAAAGTTCAGTATGAAGATTCGGCTTTATTCAGAGTCGGCAACTTAAGTTCAAAAGTTACATCACGAGTCACACAGGGGAAGTTACACATACTCAGAGCTGGGTTGTGCACACACTTAAGTTGATTTTCTGCGTATTTCATTCAGATTATGCAAATTATCTGCATGTAATTCATGCCTTCAAGGTTTCCAGATTTTTCCTGAGTAGAATTGTCCTCAGACGGGGTTTTTCAGTTGTGTCTAGGCAACCGCCTTTAAACACAAATACTCGCCTTTAAACCTTAAAAGAAAAATCAGGGGCTAAAAAATGCGGACTGAAGAAGGAAATTGTTTCTTTACTGCCAAATGTAATATGATGTAACATAAAAGCAAGAGACTATTTAAATGAATAAATATTAAATTAATTTCTTAATTTAAAAAAACACTCAAATGATGATATATGAATGAGAAAATGACTAGCATTTAAATAAACATGTTGATTGTAATATATTGCCTACATACTGTATTGTTACATGAATAGTCTGAGATGTAATTATCACATTAATTGCTGCAAATTTTGATTTAATTTTAAAAAATTATTTTGATCCAGCACATTCTAATATTTTACATTAATTTAATATATCTTACACGACCAGTTAATTGTGTTCACAAGTTATTGAAGCCATGCGATACTACATCAAGGTCATGAAATTGTAATGTGTGCACAGGATGTATCACAATTTTAATTCATTATTTTGTGTCATATGTATGTATTTAATGTCAGCCTTGAATGGCATTTCATATTTCTTTACTGTATGTACAGCCAAAAACACACATTTCATGATGATATACATTGAACGGTCAGTCAGTGGTGCTGTCAAACTCTCCCCACTCCGCCCCATTGTGTAACCTTCATCTAAATTCTGACTACCAGAAGAGGTCTGAATACCAATGTGTGCAGTTTCAGTGTTAGATCCTCATCCCGGTCCTGGAAGATTTAACACCAGTACACAGGAAGTATGCACAGCATGTAGCGCTTTATTCTGCAGGCCCGCCGAGTGCTAACAGAGACAAACACACACACTAGGCTTGATTACATACATTTGACCATCCAGTTTGGCTCTGACCCACTGAGTCACTGTTTCTGTCCAGGCTACAAATAAGATCGTTAGTGTGATTCATGCAGTCAGACCCTCTGCTGCTCTGAGTCACACATGACTAACTACCGCCTGATCCTCACGTAATGAAGACTCATTGCTTTGTGACGCCTCGCATGAGATACAATCGAGTCTCCATTATTGCTTACATAAATTTGTTATTCAACATTTTCTCATGGTTCAATTTTCACCGGCAAGTAGAGCATCTGGAATGCTGTTCTTCTTTCTTTTTTTTTTTACCCATAGGAGGCACTTTTATGGACCGTCATTAAGCTTCGTGGAGGGATACGGTCCAGGGCAAATGATGAATCACACTGAAAGTCCTACTTGTTGAAAGTAGAACTCTGTTAAACAGTTCATGGTTTCTTGCTTGTCCAAAAATGGATAATGGTGGCAGAAAGACCACTGAAGTCTGAAGTTTTACTAAATCTTCACTGCTGACAGTTCTAATAGATAAGATTTAAAGGCTGGATTCAGCATTCAGTGTGTGTGTAGTGAGGATTTAATACCAAAATTGTGCATTCACACTCAGATGTAACTACAAACAATTCGTAAGTTGGACATGTGTTGCACATACAAGGCATAGTTTTCTGAAAACAGATGCATGTGCTTAAGTTATGCTTGAGCAATTTTTTTTAATGGTTAACATTATGAATGATCTTAAAGTGAGCTCTAAGCATGGCAGATGAGTGCTTGGTCAGCTTATCCTTCAAACCATGGGCACGTTCTCTTTACAGGACAGTGCATAGATTAACAGAAACATTAGCTTTATTTTATTAATTCAACAACTCACAATAGTGAATTAAAAGTGTGATAAAATCGCCTACATCCCATACATACACTTTTTATGATTCCTTGTCCTTGATTTAGTATCTCATGCTTTCATTAAGTTGTGCATGGAGTAACATCAGAGCAGTTGCAATAATAAGATGTGCTGGATCGAGTGCTCTTCTATGTTGAATAATGAGTGTGGAAGCCATATTGTTAAATTAAATGAAATCAATTAAACCAGTGATTAATGTGATAATTATAACTAGGACTATCTACGCACCAAGGTATAATCTACCTCTTTTGGAAGGTGGGAGGAAGAACCTGAAGAATCTGGAGAACCTGGAGGAAACTACAAATTAGAATTATCAGTATGCTTTCATTAGCTATTCCTTCACACCATAGAAACTGAAGTGACTTCTTTCACACTCATTTATATTTAAAATAACTACATAAATTATAGTGTATGTAGTTTACATATAGATAATGTAGCTTGTTTTTTAAAGCTGTGAAAGAAACATAAATCTTCACCTAGACATCAACCCTGAGTGCTTTAAAAGGAGGCATCTGGTTAATTATCCTGCAACTGCTATGCCATGTGTGATAGCTAGCAGTTTAATGCATGGGTTGCAGCAATCAAATACACACAAAGCTCAATTTTAGCTTAAATTTGTCACATCTTGCAAAGACTATATCCCTGGAAATGTGAAAAAATATATGTACATTAGTGACGTGTGTAACAACAAAAATGTTCAACAAATTGATTTAAAGGATGAACATTTCCCAGGGATAAATCAAGAAATATATACTGTATATGGGTGACAGATTTGTAGTGTCAAAACAATTTTTAATGTTAGAAAGTACATTAAAACAAAAGGAAATTCATCTTTATTTTGAATTTTGATAAGAAAGTTTGGCCTTAAAATAACATTAAAATGCCTATCACTTACGCAATTTACTCAAAAACCAAAGTGAATTTACAGGTGCTATGAATATTCTGAAACACCACGAAATTTAGTATATGCAGTGGCTTGCATAAGTATTCGCCCCCTTTGCACTCTTCCACATTTTCTAGTGATACAACCTGGAACTGAAATGGACTTAATTGGGATTATATGTCATGAAAATAACCCAAAATATTGTCTACAAATAAAAGTCATAAAAGTTTCTCCTTGGCACAAAGCACTGCATTTGGTGGAAACCTGCCACTGCCTCACTGTGATGCATGGTGGTGGTAGCATCATGTTGATTAGTTACCTCTCTAGTAGGAGGCAGATGGCCTCCTCTCTGCAAAGTCACAGTTGTCCCATATTCTTTCCATACTTTCCATACCAAAATTATTTAATGCAACTCTGCAGGGAGGTCCAAGTTTGGGATATTTTTGTTATATAACCAAACCCTGATTGATCATTTCCAGAACTTTGTCTAGGATTTGTTTTGATCGCTCCTTGCTGTTCTTGATGCTGTTTGTTTAGGAATGTTCTCTAAAAAAACTCTGGGTTCTTCCAGGAACAAATGTATTTATACTGAGGTCACATGACACTTTAATTACACAAAGTTGGACTAATTATATGACTTCTGATGACACCAGAACTAATTTGGGGATTTCACAGCAAAGGAGGTGAATACTTCTTCAAATTATATGACTTTAGTTCAATAACAAGTGCTTTTCACACCAGTATCAGTCTTCATTAGGCAAAGTTTTATTGCATTTAATCAAATTAGCCTTCCAAATAAGACTTACAGAATTATAGCGCAACAAGTTTAGCTCTTTTTGGTTTTTCACCGCCGTCTTTGCTAAACTAGTTGTGATGCTGCTCTCTCCTTGCTTTGTCTGACATGCTTTGATACTTCTGCTAGTCCACAGCACCTTTCAAAAAAGAAGAATTGCTCCAAGAATCCTAATTTTCTCCATGTCTCTGCTGAGAAACAGTTTTGACTCCAAGGGCATTGCTTGAAACCAACTCAAGCTTGAAGGCAAATTAGCCCATTGCAAAGAGCACGCTGTTCCTCATTTTCCATAAAGGCTCCCAACAACAAACAAACAAAGCAATTTGATTAAAATTCATTCATTCATTAAATATGCTCATTTTATCTACAGGTAAAAGGCATGATGAAGGAATGGATTGTGTGGAAAATGATTAAATATTTAAAGAAGATTATCAAGGTAATTCACTGGAATGTGCCATGTTTTTGGGGGTCACTAATTTCACTGGTGTTCATATTAGACGGAGCAGTGTTGTCTTCAGCTCCTTCAGTAATAAGACAGTCCCTTCCTGTCTCACCTCCACCCCTCCGTGTCCAATAATGAGACTGTCAGTTTGATTTAGGTGACCCGGGGCTGAGATCTCAGATTCATATTAATTCATAAATCAGAGACCCTGAAAAGCAAATTGATGTGTTAGCAGCGCTGTGGGTTTCATTGCCCGGGGTTTAGTTTGCTCTCTGAGGATTGTATGATGAGACAGAAATGTCCTTGGGCATGTTGTTGGTTTATCTAAGATACATTTACAGTAGCAATAGGAAGTTTGAATCCATTTAATTTGATTTGATTCATCTGTCTAGTTCAATGAAATGAATCTCTCATTTTACTGATTCACTTTTCCCAGATGCATCTGTGTGGCTGTGGGTTTACATAATTTTACAACATTATATGCAAATAGTAAAATTATAGCCCAATTATGTGGTTTTAAGCTTATACGTATAAGCATCCCACAGATGCTCGACCGGATTGAGATCTGGGGAATTTGGAGGCCAAGTCGACACCTTGAACTCTTTATCCTCTTCCTCAAATCACATCAGTGAGCCTTGGGTGCCCATGACCCTGTCTCCGGTTCACCGGTTGTCCTTCCTTGGACCACTTTTGGTAGGTACTAACCACTGCATACCGGGAACACACAAGACCTGCTGTTTTGGAGATGCTCTGACCCAGTCGTTTAACCATTACAATTTGGCCCTTGTCAAGGTCGCTCAGATCCTTACGCTTGCCCATTGATTGTTAACTTGCTGTCTAATATATCCCGCCCCTTGACAGCTGCCACTGTAACGAGATAATCCATGTTATTCACTTCACCTTAAGTGGTTTTAATGTTATGGCTGATCGGTGCATGTTTTTAGACGACTGTATGATAGACCTGTGTACACACTGACAATGCTCCAAGCAAAGGGTTCATGATCTCTTAATAGAAATGTAACACTGTATTGTACAGCTTTGGATATGACCTTAAAGCTTTGATTAGTTTCTCTTTTGTCTTCTTCAACATTGTCATGAATGACTGAAGCCCCTCCCAGACCATCTTCTATGATCTGACGCACATATACATCTGTATAAATTCCATCAAAGTCAGCTGAAATTTTTCAATGGAAGATGAAGCGTAATCTTTTATACATGAGTTGGTGCATGCTATCTGGAGTTTTTGACCAAAATCAGAAAGTCATTGTTGATGTCTAGCTGTCTGACTGCGCAGATTTTACTTGTCCTGTTCAGATAATGCAGAAAAATTGCTTTGTTAAGAATTATTCACTGTGTGCAGATGTTTCATGTTGTAACATCTCTGTAAGAAATAAGAGAAAGACACCTCCAGAGCATGTGTATTTCATATACTCATTTATAAAAATAAAAAAAAAATCATTAAGATGGATGACCATCTTGAGTTCATTATTATCTAAGACAGATGACTTATGAGTTCCTAAAGACTCCTAAAGTTGTGTTTAAGTGTTGTGCTGTGTTATGTCTGGTACAATATAAATAGGAATTAAATATTAGATTTGCACAAAAGAAATTTAGGGGCGTCAGTAATGATGACATGTTTTTAAGAAAATAAATAAAACACTACATAGCACTTACATAAACCCTTCATGACAAATGACTTCAATCTTCATAATCATTTCTACAAGCTTATTCCAACAGATGTTGGCGGTCCTGAAGAATGCTTTTGTCAGCTTTTATGTGTTAAATGATATACTTGAGTGAACTCACAGGTTTAAGTTTGTTATATTTTCTGGCTTGACTGTGAGTGAGGGGCAGCATGCAAAATTAAGGTGAACACACTGTACATAAATCTGTTATTATGGGTGCGTGATATTGTCAAGTTTTCACAACTGTGACATAAAAAAAGCAGCAGATTCAGGCATTGTGTCAACATTGTGTCAACTGTAACAAACTTCAACAAATGGGCAAGGAGGAGGCGGGAACCGACTGAACACAAATGTAAACTTTAAGCATAAACAGAACGTAAAACACAAACGTAAGGCAAACATAAAACACACATGCATATCTCTCTCTCTCTCTCTCTCTCTCTCTCTCTCTCTCTCTCTCTCTCGCTCCTTCAGGCATTTCCAGCCACTTCTTTATCACTCTCTCCCACTGATTAGACAACTCAGTGCCAGCCGTGTGTCCTCACAGCCTGGCCCCTCCCTCCTTCTCGTCACAATGACCTCAAACTTGTTATAAGGTTTTATAAATCTGTATGTATGTGTATGTACCATAATATAGTGTAACCCTATGAACACCATTTATTCAGCTGTACTGTTCCCTATGAACATCACTTATGCAGCTGTACTGTTAACCCTATAAACACTACTTATCCAGCTGTACTGTAGCCCTATGAATGGCATTTATACAGCTGTACTGTAGCCCTATGAATGCATTTATACAGCTGTACTGTAGCCCTATGAATGCATTTATACAGCTGTACTGTAGCCCTATGAATGGCATTTATGCAGCTGTACTGTAGCCCTATGAATGCATTTATGCAGCTGTACTGTAGCCCTATGAAGGCATTTATGCAGCTGTACTGTAGCGCTATGAATGCATTTATGCAGCTGTACTGTAGCCCTATGAATGGCATTTATGCAGCTGGACTGTAGCCCTATGAATGCATTTATACAGCTGTACTGTAGCCCTATGAATGCATTTATACAGCTGTACTGTAGCCCTATGAATGCATTTATGCAGCTGTACTGTAGCCCTATGAATGCATTTATACAGCTGTACTGTAGCCCTATGAATGGCATTTATGCAGCTGTACTGTAGCCCTATGAATGCATTTATGCAGCTGTACTGTAGCCCTATGAAGGCATTTATGCAGCTGTACTGTAGCGCTATGAATGCATTTATGCAGCTGTACTGTAGCCCTATGAATGGCATTTATGCAGCTGGACTGTAGCCCTATGAATGCATTTATACAGCTGTACTGTAGCCCTATGAATGCATTTATACAGCTGTACTGTAGCCCTATGAATGGCATTTATGCAGCTGTACTGTAGCCCTATGAATGCATTTATGCAGCTGTACTGTAGCCCTATGAATGCATTTATACAGCTGTACTGTAGCCCTATGAATGGAATTTATGCAGCTGTACTGTAGCCCTATGAATGCATTTATGCAGCTGTACTGTAGCCCTATGAATGCATTTATACAGCTGTACTGTAGCCCTATGAATGGCATTTATACAGCTGTACTGTAGCCCTATGAATGGCATTTATGCAGCTGCACTGTAGCTCTATGAATGGCATTTTTACAGCTGTACTGTAGCCCTATGAATGGCATTTATACAGCTGTACTGTAGCCCTATGAATGCATTTATACAGCTGTACTGTAGCCCTATGAATGCATTTATACAGCTGTACTGTAGCCCTATGAATGCATTTATACAGCTGGACTGTAGCCCTATGAATGCATTTATACAGCTGTACTGTAGCCCTATGAATGCATTTATACAGCTGTACTGTAGCCCTATGAATGCATATATATAGCTGGACTGTAGCCCTATGAATGGCATTTATACAGCTGTACTGTAGCCCTATGAATGCATTTATACAGCTGTACTGTAGCCCTATGAATGCATTTATACAGCTGTACTGTAGCCCTATGAATGCATTTATACAGCTGGACTGTAGCCCTATGAATGCATTTATACAGCTGTACTGTAGCCCTATGAATGCATTTATACAGCTGTACTGTAGCCCTATGAATGCATATATATAGCTGGACTGTAGCCCTATGAATGCATTTATACAGCTGTACTGTAGCCCTATAAATGCATTTATACAGCTGGACTGTAGCCCTATGAATGCATTTATACAGCTGTACTGTAGCCCTATGAATGCATTTATACAGCTGTACTGTAGCCCTATGAATGCATTTATACAGCTGTACTGTAGCCCTATGAATGCATTTATACAGCTGTACTGTAGCCCTATGAATGCATATATATAGCTGGACTGTAGCCCTATGAATGGCATTTATGCAGCTGTACTGTAGCCCTATGAATGGAATTTATGCAGCTGTACTGTAGCCCTATGAATGGCATTTATGCAGCTGTACTGTAGCCCTATGAATGGAATTTATGCAGCTGTACTGTAGCCCTATGAATGGCATTTATGCAGCTGTACTGTAGCCCTATGAATGGAATTTATGCAGCTGTACTGTAGCCCTATGAATGCATTTATGCAGCTGGACTGTAGCCCTATGAATGCATTTATACAGCTGTACTGTAGCCCTATGAATGGAATTTATGCAGCTGTACTGTAGCCCTATGAATGGCATTTTTACAGCTGTACTGTAGCCCTATGAATGGAATTTATGCAGCTGTACTGTAGCCCTATGAATGGAATTTATGCAGCTGTACTGTAGCCCTATGAATGGCATTTATGCAGCTGGACTGTAGCCCTATGAATGGCATTTATACAGCTATACTGTAGCCCTATGAATGGCATTTATACAGCTATACTGTAGCCCTATGAATGCATTTATACAGCTGTACTGTAGCCCTATGAATGCATTTATACAGCTGTACTGTAGCCCGATGAATGGCATTTATACAGCTGTACTGTAGCCCTATGAATGCATTTATACAGCTGTACTGTAGCCCTATGAATGCATTTATA
Organism: Pangasianodon hypophthalmus; assembly: GCF_027358585.1. Classification (NCBI taxonomy): domain Eukaryota; kingdom Metazoa; phylum Chordata; class Actinopteri; order Siluriformes; family Pangasiidae; genus Pangasianodon; species Pangasianodon hypophthalmus. The sequence goes on from NC_069714.1 coordinate 29,036,951, forward strand.
CAGCTGTACTGTAGCCCTATAAATGCATTTATACAGCTGTACTGTAGCCCTATGAATGCATTTATACAGCTGTACTGTAGCCCTATAAATGCATTTATACAGCTGTACTGTAGCCCTATGAATGCATTTATACAGCTGTACTGTAGCCCTATAAATGCATTTATACAGCTGTACTGTAGCCCTATGAATGGCATTTATGCAGCTGTACTGTAGCCCTATGAATGCATTTATACAGCTGTACTGTAGCCCTATGAATGCATTTATGCAGCTGTACTGTAGCCCTATGAATGGCATTTATGCAGCTGTACTGTAGCCCTATGAATGCATTTATGCAGCTGGACTGTAGCCCTATGAATGCATTTATACAGCTGTACTGTAGCCCTATGAATGGAATTTATGCAGCTGTACTGTAGCCCTATGAATGCATTTATACAGCTGTACTGTAGCCCTATGAATGCATTTATGCAGCTGGACTGTAGCCCTATGAATGGCATTTATGCAGCTGGACTGTAGCCCTATGAATGCATTTATGCAGCTGTACTGTAGCCCTATGAATGGCATTTATGCAGCTGTACTGTAGCCCTATGAATGCATTTATGCAGCTGTACTGTAGCCCTATGAATGGCATTTATACAGCTGTACTGTATGGCAGATGCCTTTATCCAGAGCAACTTACATTTGTCTCATTTTATACAACTGAGCAGCTGAGGGTTTAGGGTCTTGTAGTGGAAGCTTAGTGGTGCTTGGATTCAAACTCATGACTGTCTGTTCAGGAGTCCAGCATTTTATAATCACTGAGCTACAACTGCTCTGTAACCCTATGAACACCACTTATGCAAACTCTTCACCCTCCTGCCGTCTGGCAAACAGTACCGAAGCATTCGGGCCCTCACGGCCAGACTGTGCAACAGTTTCTTCCCCCAAGCTTTCAGACTGCTCAATATTTAGAGACTGAACTGACAACACACACACACACACACACACACATACTCAACTGAACACCATCCCACTCCCTTTGCAATTTTTGCACATTTCTATATTTACTACCTGCATTTTTTTTAAATAAAAATATTGTATATAACTTCTTGTCATTACTATACTCTCTACCTGGCTGCTACCCCAGTAACTGCTATGTCCCTATATATTATAAGTTTATCTGCTGAATACTATGCCAGTTGTTATGTTTACATTCACAGCAAACTATTATATTGTTATTCTTTTGCACTACCTGTTGTATCTGACACTTTCATACTAGAATTGTGTACTGGTCAGAGATGCACTATCTCTTCCTGTGCCTCCTGTATTGTCTTGTTTTAGTAGCCGTTGTACTGTCTTGCTGTTTGCAAATGTCTGAAAATGCACTTTATGTAGTAAAGTGTAGTCTCTTGTAGTTCTGGGTTGTTTTATTTAGCACCATGGTCCTAGGGGAATGTTGATTCATTTCACTTGTACTGTACTAGCTATATATGGCTGAAATGACAATAAAGCTACTTGACTTGACTTGTTCTTACTTCTGATGAAACCGCAGTGTTTTGATGGTCATCTAGAAAGATTTACAACAATTTTGGTGACTCCGGTGGGACAGTGATGTTCTCCGTCCTTGCACTGTGACAACCCAGATGACAGACAACATCAAGACCTAGCTGATCTGATCCAGTGATCCTGTTCCTATGGTCTGGACAAACATATTCCAGGACGGATGAGTGAGTGAGTCATCCTGTCAAAGAACTTGCTAGATGACAGAATCAATTTGATGATAAAATAAGAGCTCCACTGATAGGAGTTCAGTCGAAGTTTCTTGGTATGGAATGAGTTAGCGCTGTTTTATACAGTAATGCAACGAGTAATCAGGATCCTAAGGGTGTTGAAGAGTCTTCCACACTAGTTTGTGAGTCATCCTTGCCTTTTTCTGATAATCTCTGTTTTGAGAGGGAGCTAGGACAAATGTTAGATAATATGTGTGGAAAAAAAAGGCTAAGTTATGTAAAGAGCTAGGTATTCCAGAACAAACAAAGTGGAGTAGAGAGCAAAGTTTTTCTGCTTTGGATAAATGCATCAAGCGTAAAGACCTTGAGGCAGAGGTGCAGGTGTTCAAGCAGTGGCATGCTTTCCTAATACAAGAGAGGAATGAGAAAAAGTGTGAGCATGATGAGATGGCCGCTAAGCTGGGGCAGGAATGTGCAAACTATAAATGCACCTCTATCTTCACAAAAAAAAAATAAAAAAAAGTGAGCAGTCTCAACGCTCCATTAACTCCCTCCAAGCCAATTCAGCTGTAGCCGTCTCTTAAAAACCTTAACCGCCGATCAAAGACACGGTCTTCAGATTTGATGGTGATGATTCAGATGACCATGGCTTAGATCCTGCAGCCACTGGAGTAGCCCTGATGGTGATTAAAGAGGTAAAGTAAAAAAGGACGAGGAGGCAAAAGCAACAAGAAAATATCAGAGTCCTGAGCAAGTAGATCGCATGGCAAAAGATTTTAAAGATCCCAGAGAATTGGACATGGGTCCATTCCTGACTCAGACGACACGTAAAATTCAGTTATACAATTTGCATCCTTTGGATATTATTTCCATATACTCTCTGATGTTCTTGGAAGCCACGTTTCCATCAGTCAAAGGGCTGAAGGTTTAACCCTTGTGTTGGTGCTGCTGCTGGCGGAGTATTGAGGGTTCAGCCTGACTTTGGATCTCCCTGACAATGGTCACAGCTGGTTGTGATCTAAGAAGACACTTTCTCCTCTCTATTTGAGGCTTCACAAGGGCCTGACCCAGCTGTTCCAACAAAATTCTCCTTTGATTCAATTTGCCACTGTTCCAATCACTATTAATTTCACACCAAATGACAAAAGCATTGTAAATGCTTACATTAATGATGTTGAAAAAAAATACCATCCAGCAGGAAATACTGCCCTATCAGTATGTGTATTCCAATTCCTTGCTGTTGCTTCACCTTTGGAAATGTATATTCCTGCCAGAATTAGCAGCCCAATGTAGGTTTGCACGAGTGCCACATCTATATCTTTTCATGTTTCTTCACACACCTACCTCTTCTCTATATTTGTCGTCTCCAGAATGATGTCTCTTATTGGAGGTGTGGTATAACTCAAAAGCTGATTTGAGGCGTGTAACACGGCTGGCAGCATATCTGCTGGGGCCTGGAGGCATGTTGATTGTATTTTTCACACTAAGTCTGCCCTATCTCTCAGGTGGAGATACAGACCATGACAATTTTCCATTTTTAGATGAGAAGGTATCTGATCTACATAACCGAGAAACAGGTTCTTGATGGGTTTGAAATGCTTTAGAAGGGTCAACCTAAAAAAAAATCACTCTCAGAAGAGGATCCCTCATAATCAGTGTCCTCTACACTGTCATCAATCTCAGATTGATCACTTTCCTGATCAATTTCACTGCTACGAAGGTACATTTCCAGAACCTTAGCAATAGAAGATTTCTTTCTGCTTGTCATTTTCACAGTAGAGAGAGTACAAGCAGAAAGAGAAATGATTCACAAGGGCTAAGGATGACTGCGGGTTACTAGACATGGGGATTTGAATTTAATTTATTTTAATTTAAGATCAATTCAATTTAATGTGATTTCTGTAAGTTTCTTTGTTCTCTCAAGATCACTCATGATGCACACGTTTGTTCTTTGGCTCATGATGTTTTGTCCTTGCTTATGGTTTTCTCCTATCTTAGCCTTGGGCATCATCTATATGGTCTAGCATGTGTCCTCTTGCACACACACAACTGTATAAAAGGCAGCTGTTTCCAGTTTTTGTTTAGACTATAGAATGCCCAGGCTGTCTTCATACATGCAATAAACCATCTCTTTTATTATAACCTGGTTCCTGGTCTCCTGGTTCTTCAGTCATCTTACTACTGATGAAACTGCAGTGGTTTGATGGTCATCCAGAAAGATTTACAACACCACTTCTGCAGCTGTACTGAAGACCTATGAATACAACTCATGCAGATGTACTGTAACCCTATGAACACCACTTATGCAGCTGTACTGTAGCTCTATGAACACTACTCATGGAGCTGTATTGAAGCCCTATGAACACCACTTATGCTGTTGAACTGTGATCCTATGAATACCATTTATGCAGATGTACAGTAACCCTATGAGTACCACTTATTCTGTTGTACTGTGACCCTATGAACACCATTTATGCAGATGTACTGTAGCCCTGTGAAGTCCTATTAACACCCTTGACCTCAGAACAGGCATCTGTTGCAATAAATGTATATCTTGGTTTATGTCAGTTCTCAAAAAGGCTTATGAAGGTGTTCTGAAGCTCTATAATCACCACTTGCCCTGAAAATTTACAAAAGTGGTATTTATGATGGCTAGCACGTGTAATAAAACTTATATGTTCATGCAGGTTTATGTCAGTTGTCATAAAGGGCTGATATAGGTAGGTGTACTGTAGCTATATGAACACCACTTCACCTCAAAATAAGCCTTGATCTTGACATAAGGCTTTATAAATGTTATATAAAGGTTTCTGTCAGTTGTCATAAAGGGCTTATGTAGGTGTTCTGTAGCCCTAACGCCATTACTATTAGTAAAATATTACTAAATAATTTTATCTTCAGAAAAACAGTTGATTTCTCGCACATCTTCAGTGCAAGATTAATCTAACCAACAAAGCCATTTTTCATAGTCGTGTTATTTCTTTTTTGCTCATCTTTACCACAAGTGCCAATAATTCTGGAGGGATTCTGGCAGCTGAGGGCATTTTCTCCAGCCTGATCAATCACGCTTAAAGCGACTCATCACAATCGCTCTGACAGGCCTGTCCCATCTGCTCGTTAACATTGCTCCGCTCTGACATTTGTGAGAACAGGCGACTGTTTGCCTCCGTCGTCCTTCAGAAAGAAACATGACGGGGCACTTTAGCAGAGGGATGGAGCGAGTCAGTGCCAGAGTTATGCAGCATGTGATGGATGCAGTGTGAAATGCTGAATGTCCTGCCAGGCTCCGGGACGACTGCAGAGAACACACCAGCATGACGTCAGATCACACATCCGCTCCAATCCAGCTACTAGTGTTGATAAACTGATTCATTTATCAGAAATCAATTAACTTTTATAAACCTTCATAAACATTTCTACAAGCTTAGACCAACAGGTGTCAGCTGCCAGAAAGAGTGCTTTTGTTTCATGTTATATGTTCATATCATGTTATAATGCATTCATAAGGTGCTGTATGCATTGCTATAGTTATTTCTGGAAACGCATTGCACTTTTTAGCTATCCGTATTATGCATTATGAATTGTTAACATCATAAGTAGTGTTTATAACATGTTATATCATCAAGCCTCACGTTGCAAAGTGTGTTATGAGAAGATATAATGTGTTATAAGCACTACATATAATGCATTCTTCTAACAATTTAGGAATGCTACAAACTGTAAAGCCTTTTTATAAATAATTATAACAATGTGTATAATGCCTTGTGAATGCATTACAACATTTTATATATACACCCTTCATGGTATATTTAGTGTAATGGAAGTGCCATAGCTTGCCAAGTGAGAGTTAACCTGGGACATTAAAGGTGAGCATTTCCAAAATTCTCTTTCACGCTTGCATATGAACATACATAACTCTGTTATTAAGGGTACATGATATGGCTATAGGTTTTCACAACAAAGCTTTGACATACAAAAATAATAATAATACTCAGCGGATTCAGGGGCTGTCCTCGTGACTACAAAAGTGAGGAAAGTGGTGTTTATAGCAGTCTGCTGAAATGAGCCTTTATCATGCAGGCTTATGTCAGTTGCCAGAAAGGTCTTATGTAGGTCTTGTGTAACTCTATGAACACTATTTGACCTCAGAATTAATGAGCATAGTCTTTAGGGCTGGTTTTTCTATTAGATTTCATCATTTGTGATCTTCTGTGTGAGAGAAGGGCCACTGCATTATTACTGACAATAAATAAATAAATAAACAAACAAACAAATAAATAAGCAAGGAAGCAAGAGGATCATGTATTTAAAAGACAAATAGATGTGTTTAATTAACAAATGATTCAGTGTTTTTGAATGAGTCACTAAGGTGAAATAGCATCAGTAAATTCTATGCACCGAGTCATTGCTTTTGCGAAGTCATAGCTTCACAACCGCAAACCGCAAAAATGGAACATGAGAGCCAAGTCTGTCTTACATTTCCATAAACGACGTCTTGATTATCAAACATATACAGTTCGCAATATATGTTCATCTGTCTGTGATTTTAAAAATCTATGAATTATAATTGTAAATATTTGTAATATTTAATATTGTAATATTTTGAATTAGATCTATGAATTATATCATATAATTATATATTATATATAACTGTATGCATGCCAGATCTGATATGGCTCCTTGAGTCAGTGAATCAGTTCTGTCAAGACTGAGATTCACTCCTCTCTTATTCAGCGAATCGGCTGAATCAACAGTTTCAGTGAATCAGTTATGTCAGTGAATTCAATGAATCATTCAATCAGAGCTGGAGATTTCCAGCGATTCCAAGCATTATTCTTCTAAGCACAGACATACAAGCACATTATAAAATAACACAAAATTCACAATGAATTTTAGCTATTTTAAACTACTCACACTTTTTGTAGATTGCTTTAAATGGCGACATGATCAGACTGCACATTTGGGCAAAAAAATCTGAAGGAATCAAACAACTCATGTCACTGAAAAGACTCAAAAATTTCATTTCTAATGACAGAGGTTTGGGTCATAATGACTTTGGAATGCATATTCAAATGAGCACAGGAGATTTGAGAAGGACAAGAAAAAACTTAAATCAGTCTATGCAGGTGTCAAAAATCTTGTTATACACAAAAACTATGAACCATTTATCTAATAAAGGTGTATTTAATGTAGCTTAGCATAATTAAGACAATTCTGCAAGTCCATTCTCTAAATTACAGTAACATAATTTGCAATGGTGAAGGGAAAGCATGGGCTTTTTACATTTATGTTAAAAGTTAGAAAAGTTAAAGTTAGTGGGGTTAGCTTTCACACTTCATGCATTCACACACATTTTTCTTGTAGATAATATTTTTTCTCAAAGTAACTGGAATGTACAGTAGGAAGGAACAGATTCCCTAAAATGCCCTTAAAAGATACTTGAACAGTGTAATCAAATTTATTTATTAATTAGTTAGTTAGTTAGTTAGTTAGTTGTAGTGCAAGATGTATTTTATTACTTTCAATCCGTAATATGTGAAATTGAAATATGCATTATGATACAATTAGCTAGCTAATTTTACTGTAATTGCTTTCCACATATCAGGAACTTCAGGATGTCATTTATATAAGATTCGTCTAAAATTAATTTCCTCTTCTGGGTTGGTGTAGATGACTAAGCGACGAGTCACGACGAGTCCCCACACTCGACTTACTGCCCTGATGTTGACTCATCAATCCCTCTGTCTTATTTTTGCATTTCTGAAGTCTTTGATTCTCTTTTGCTCACTTTTGTTGTGGAATAAACGGTGTGTGCTGTGAGTGGCAGTGTCGTTGTTTTGCTAGCGTATGTTACTGTACTGTACACCTGTCCAACTAGATGAGCCTCTGTGTCTCCTCTTCCGTGGAGCAGCGAGAGGGTCTGCAGTGAGAGATCTGCCATACACCAGATCTGCATTGTCCATATTCATTACACTAAACACAGCTAAGCCGTTACATTTGTGCAAGACATATCCATATCAGTATTTGGATTTAAACCCAATGTGGGCGTGGCCTGAACCAGAAGGTTTGAATTAAATTCAGAATGCATTATAAGGACAATCACCAATTCCAAAGAAGTTCAGCCCATAAGGCATTATGTTTAGCCATAGATACAGATTTTTTTTTTCAAACAAGTAACAAATTAAGTTTATTAAATCAACTTTTTTATTGTTTTGATTTTGTATCATTTAGTATGATTTCTTAATATGGTATTAATCTTTTATTAAAGAAAAAAATCAATGTGCAGCTGGATTTCTTTGGTATTAGTGATATAATGTGTTATTAGTGATATCACTGTACTTATAATGCATCATGTTGACAATTCCTACTGCATAATAGAGATAGCTATAAAGTGTAATGCAGTTTCATAAATAATTATAACATGTATAGTGCCTTTTGAGTGCATTATAACATGATATGAATGTATTTATAGTTCATTATGAATATGACCTTCACAGAAAGCATTACCATTGTATTTCTAACAAATTTATTAGCTCCTATTTCCCAAAATATAAACAAAGAAATAGCCACATTTAAACCATCACCACCCTGACCAGGCAGTTACTAAAGATGAATGAATGAACGAATGAATGAATGTTTGAACCATTGTTTGTCTTGTGAGTTTCATATCTAACCATTCGTTCATGGTAAAAACTTCTTTATGATTCAGAGAAGTAAGACACTATATATAGATCCATCTGCAGAGCAATTGATTCAAGAAATATAAACAATACCAACCTACAGAACAAAATGGTGTTCTGTGTTAGAAATTCTGCAACAATGAGTCAGGAACCAGGAGACTGGTGTTGATCTTCAGACTCTGATGTTTATAGCAAGCAGATTGAACATTCTTAGTACATGTAGGAGACAGAGGAGAAGGGACGGGGTAATGGAGAATGGACGCCTGAGTCTGGGAGAACCATCACCTCTGACGTGTTCAGTCAAAGTGACATATTGTACCAAAACACAAGAAATCAGAAATACAGCATCTTTAGAAACAACCTAGGCATAACTGCTCATGAATAATATGAAATAGAATTAATGACTGAACATTAGTTTAGCAATTGATCATACAGTCTGAGACAAATAAGTAGAAGCAAGTATTTCCTTCATCAGAGACTTGGGCCAAACCAGGAAACCAGGCTAGAAAAAGACAGTACTCTATGTTTGTTAATGCTTCACCAAGACTAAAGAACACTAAAGGACTAAAGGACGGTATATAACAAAAAGCCAGTCTCAGCTATAACACAAAACACTTGAACATAATGAGACTATAAATTATAGATTATGCACACTGGTCACGTGATTGTGTTCTTTACCAAAACGGGAATCATCTGCAGTTGTGAAGTGACTGATAGCCCAGTACCTCTGGACAGCAATAACTGACACATGCCACTTTAAAACTGTTAAGAAGACTAGCTTTCAAATGACACCAGCCCCTCATCTCTCAGATCTACAGTGCCTATGATAGAGGCCGCAGAAGAGAGTCATTTTAACCGATTTTGGAGCTCTATTTCGTAAAATGACGCCTCAGGTGCTGCCACAGAGCTCATTATGTCTCAATCATTTTCAAATTCCCCAGTTTATAGACTTTGTTCATTCAGTTGATCAAATTGTTAGAAACCCGGACCACAGGAGCCTGGGAGCTCAGTTTTTCCACAGCGTGTACACTGCCAGCTGTCTATTGTACACATACAGGCATAGGTTAATGTTTCCTGTTTGGGAAATCAACCAATGACAAGACTAGGCGGCAGAGGCAAGACTCTGTGTAAGCACAACCCACATGGAGAAAAAGTTCAAAAACAAAATGAGGGGAATACCTTTCGTTTGTGCGATTTTTTTTGTTTCATCTCATGGGATCTTAGTCCAGTGGACACCTCTAGTCTCAAACAGAATCAATCTTTAAAACAAAATCAATATTCTTAACTGTTCATTCTAAATAATGTTTTCAAGTTCAGTTACATCTTTGTCAGTCTTTTCTCTGTACATGTACATTATGGAATTTGCAAGTACAAACCACTTTGATTGCCTTGAGGATTTAATGCGAATATACATACAGAAAGAAGAAAGAGCCTTGAGAACTTGAGCTGAAGTTCATGGTTGCTTCTGTGTTGCACTAAAAGGTTGAACTCAAGAGGATTCAAGGAGAGAGAGCAGCTTTTCACTGAAACTTCACCTACCACTCAGAGAAAGGCTGCAAATGGCATGATTTATATACAGTCAGGAGCAATGTATTCTCGTCCACCTTAACCTACTTTAGAGTGAGTATTTTGTTCACTGGGAAATTCAGAGAAATGTAGTTTACTAACATCTACTCAACAATAAAATGAGTGGAACATAGGACACTGTGTGAACATTTATGATAGCAGTGGAAGGGATCAAGCCATTTAAATTTTGTCCCAAACCAAACACACTATTTGCATAGAAGGTCACGTTAACACCATCATCAGTCCACTGTGGGCGTGTCCCAAACCACACACACTATTCGCACAGAAGGTCACGTTAACACCATCATCAGTCCACTGTGGGCGTGTCCCAAACCACACACACTATTTGCATAGAAGGTCACGTTAACACCATCATCGGTCCACTGTGGGCGTGTCCCAAACCACACACACTATACGCATAGAAGGTCACATTAACACCACTGTCGGTCCACTGTGGGCGTGTCCCAAACCACACACTATTCGCATAGAAGGTCACATTAACACCACTGTCGGTCCACTGTGGGCGCGTCCCAAACCACACACACTATTTGCATAGAAGGTCACGTTAACACCATCATCGGTCCACTGTGGGCGTGTCCCAAACCACACACACTATTCGCATAGAAGGTCACGTTAACACCATCATCGGTCCACTGTGGGCGTGTCCCAAACCACACACACTATACGCTTAGAAGGTCACGTTAACACCATCATCGGTCCACTGTGGGCGTGTCCCAAACCCCACACACTATACGCTTAGAAGGTCACGTTAACACCATCATCGGTCCACTGTGGGCGTGTCCCAAACCACACACACACTATTCGCACAGAAGGTCACATTAACACCACTGTCGGTCCACTGTGGGCGTGTCCCAAACCACACACACTATTCGCATAGAAGATCACGTTAACACCATCATCAGTCCACTGTGGGCGTGTCCCAAACCACACACACTATTCGCATAGAAGGTCACGTTAACACCATCATCGGTCCACTGTGGGCGTGTCCCAAACCACACACTATACGCTTAGAAGGTCACGTTAATACCATCATCGGTCCACTCTGGGCGTGTCCCAAACCACACACTATACGCTTAGAAGGTCACGTTAATACCATCATCGGTCCACTGTGGGCGTGTCCCAATCCACACACACTATTCGCTTAGAAGGTCACGTTAATACCATCATCAGTCCACTGTGGGCGTGTCCCAAACCACACACACACTATTCGCACAGAAGGTCACATTAACACCATCATCGGTCCACTGTGGGCGTGTCCCAAACCACACACACTATTCGCATAGAAGGTCACGTTAACACCATCATCGGTCCACTGTGGGTGTGTCCCAAACCACACACACTATACGCTTAGAAGGTCACGTTAACACCATCATCGGTCCACTGTGGGCGTGTCCCAAACCCCACACACTATACGCTTAGAAGGTCACGTTAACACCATCATCGGTCCACTGTGGGCGTGTCCCAAACCACACACACACTATTCGCACAGAAGGTCACATTAACACCACTGTCGGTCCACTGTGGGTGTGTCCCAAACCACACACACTATTCGCATAGAAGATCACGTTAACACCATCATCAGTCCACTGTGGGCGTGTCCCAAACCACACACACTATTCGCATAGAAGGTCACGTTAACACCATCATCGGTCCACTGTGGGCGTGTCCCAAACCACACACTATACGCTTAGAAGGTCACGTTAATACCATCATCGGTCCACTCTGGGCGTGTCCCAAACCACACACTATACGCTTAGAAGGTCACGTTAATACCATCATCGGTCCACTGTGGGCGTGTCCCAATCCACACACACTATTCGCTTAGAAGGTCACGTTAATACCATCATCGGTCCACTGTGGGCGTGTCCCAAACCACACACACACTATTCGCACAGAAGGTCACGTTAACACCATCATCGGTCCACTGTGGGCGTGTCCCAAACCACACACTATACGCTTAGAAGGTCACGTTAATACCATCATCGGTCCACTGTGGGCGTGTCCCAATCCACACACACTATTCGCTTAGAAGGTCACGTTAATACCATCATCGGTCCACTGTGGGCGTGTCCCAAACCACACACTATTCACTTCGAAGGTCACGTTAACACCATCATCGGTCCACTGTGGGCATGACAGTCAAAAAAAAAAAAACACAAGGCCTTTGACATGATTTAAGCCTCAGCCTGGATACACAGGATTTAACACTCACTTTATGAACATGACGTGCTGGAACAAATCCATTTCATTTCCCTACTCCTCCTCCTCTCAGGGTTTTTTTTCCCCCGCTGGTATCATGATGTACGTTCAAGAGTAGATGAAGTAGATGATGAAAGTTGAAGCTATAAAGATGCAGCTTTAGCGCTGGTGTCTTAGAGGGCATCAAATCTCTGACTGCCAGAGAGACAGAAGTAGAATTGGGCCATAAAGATATATAGATATGTTCCACTGTTGTGATTACAAATAAAAAGCCATACAGTAAATCACAAAGATGGCTCAATGCTACTCAAGCTGACTAGAAATGATAACAGCTCCAGATAAAAGGTCATTTTATTTCAGAATACTGCAGCACAGGAACACAGAGAGATGTGTGGAGCACCAATAGGAGTTTCTCCAGTGCCTTTAAAGGAGAGTGAAGCATTTTATTATGTAACCTTCGATAACCTTGCGAAAGAGGGAGAGCAAGAAGTTCAAGAGGATGAACACACGAGGAGATGTAGATGTATATCATACCAGTAAATAGTGTTGGGGAAAGGACAGGGAGAAAACAGATGCATTTTTTAAATTTCCTTTCATAATGGTGACTGGAATTGCCAAGACTGAGCGTGTCAGGTGAAATGTACAGATGTAGCAATTGCCACTCCATTGACCTGAGCTTGGAATGTAGTAGGCTTTGTGAATTTTAGAATACATATTTGTAAAATGCAGCATTTATAAAATTTGAGATGCATATTTGATCTAAACTGGGCAGCTGAAGACTGAATAATGACTAGTAATAGTAATGATAATGAATAATGAATAGACTACAAATACAGACAGATCACAACAAATAAAACAAAATTAAAATTGATAAATTAGAAAAATTCTAAATGCAAGAGTGAAAATACATGTTCTTCATTTTGATTTGAAAATGGAAACTGATGAGGCACTCCTGATATCGAAGGGTAGACCGTTCCACACGTGGTGCAGAAACCCTTTAACCATGAATAGATAGATAGATAGATAGATAGATAGATAGATAGATAGATAGATAGATAGATGGGTTGTCTCATGGGTTGATAGGATGATCCACGAATGGATGGATGGATAGATAGTCTTAGATAGATGGATAAATTCATAGATACATAGATAGATAGATAGATAGATAGATAGATAGATAGATAGATGGGTTGATTCATGGGTTGATAGGATGAATAGATGGATGGATGCATAGATAGATTCATAGATAGATGGATAAATTCACAGGTAGATAGATAGATACCAGGCAGGCAGTCGGTAAAAGGATAATATTATGGCTCATGAGAATTTCTGAACAGATTAGCCGATGTGTAACACTTTATAGGCCTTATATACTTTAGATTTATCTGAATTATCAGCAATATATAAACAGTACTAAAGGAAATGGACATGATTCAGAGAGATGGACAGATGAAATCATGAATCTTCAGTGAATCACGAATCTAAACACTGATTCAGATTCTTTTTTATTCCTGAGGAAGTCAGACAGAGAGTTCAAGCGAGTGATGAAGCTAAATGGGTGAACATTTTGCATGCTGCCTGAGGAAGTGTGTGTGTGTGTGTGAGTGAGAGAGTGAGAGACAGAGAGAGAGAGAGGGAGACTTAGCCTTTCGGCCTGAGGGCTGATGGATGAGGAGATTTATGAGAGAAAGTAAATATGCATCACATTAGCAGCACATCGATAAATCTCTGGCCAACTTCAGAGATAGGTGTAAAAATTTACTCCCCGACTTTAGAAAAGCGTCTCCCTGCGTGGGAAGAACGTTCATTACCTGCTCTGTGGAAAAAGACGTCCCGCAGGTACATCATAGGCCATGAGCAGACCCTCTAATTTGTAGCTCGTTAGCACCACTTTTACACTTCACATTCTTGCACTTGCAGAAAGAGTCTGTTGTGTGTGTGCGTGTGTGTGTGTGTGTTGCTGATAATCCCATTTTGTAGAATAACACACCCTGGACTGAGGGATGATGTATGTAGCAGAGAGGGGAAGAGTGACAGTAGGTTTTGGATCAGGTCTCTCCTGAGAGGAAGGTCTGGTTCTGTTAGTCAAGCAAAGTGTCCCTCAGAGACTCAAAAAAGCACAGCACAGGAACACCGAGAGATGTGTGGAGCACCAATGGGAGTTTCTCCAGCGACTGTAAAGGAGAGCAATGTATTATATTATGTGACCTTCAATAACCTTGTGAAAGAGGGAGAGCAAAAACGTCAAGAGGAGGAACACAGGAGGAGATATGGATGTAGACCTTACCAGTAAATAGTGTTGGGAATGCTTTCTCATATGCAGTGTGTTCGAATGGTGTGTTTTCAGCCTCACTGTGGTTCCTTACGCAGGTGTGAACACAACAGTCATACTCAGGACCGAGATCGTCTGAGCGAGCGTCGCAAGTGAACACTAGTGCAATGAGAAAACGATTTGACTCTGAATCAACTCACCTGCAGGAAGCGAATCAGACACGGTGCCAAAGGACAGAGCTGTAGCACTGCAGAAACGCCATATGCTCTAGAGCTTTGGAGCAACACACAAAAATAATCTCTGGATGTGATATGCAAAATATTTCAAACTACTTTTTTTTATATAATTATCTAATCATTTATGGAGCACCGGCTTAGAGTTCCATGTGCCTGGGTGAGTTTTTGTGATTTCTACACTCACTTGATAAAGGCTTGTTTATGTTTTCAACCATTGCTGTATTTTTGACCAATGAAGGAAAGAGTTTTACAAGGACGTTTTGAGCCATATACGTCACTCAGATAATGGTGTTTGCTTTTTGTTTTATTTACTTACATGTAGTATGAAACCAAACCAAATGTCAAACAATCCAAAAGAATCAATTTTGCTCTGATTCGGACTTGACAAATGGACTAATGTGGATGTGTACAGCTCACCCAGAGAATCAGGGACATGTGGAAAGAGAAGGGTTAATCTGTAACAGAGAGAACTTTTCAGTCATAAAGGAGGGAAAAAGTGACTATTTAATGTGGTAATATGTAACAAACACCTGACTAAAATTTCCTCATGAATCAATTTTTACTGTCACATGTCAATTTTTACATGAGAAGTGATTCTACAGAAATGCATTCTTAGTTCAAAAGCTATTTAGCACTCCAGGACAGGCTGTTATAGGAAAATAATCAACGACATGGTGGTGTGATGAAGTAGAGCTACTGTTACCACACCAAAGTTGATTATTTTCCTATAACAGCACATCCTGAAGTGTTTTACTCCTTTTATACCACAGCAGTTTCTCAGCACTTACATTTTTCATCTTTATTAAAGAGTTGTTTATAATTATGTTTAATGGTGTAATGTTACTTCCTGTTCTCACTTATGTTCTAGCAGTCGTTCCTGTTCTTTTTTCCTCTTTTTTGAAGTTAAAGAGACCAAAAAACACAGCTTGTCATGTTACTGAGAAATCATAACAAGTAAACTCCTCTGTTCTGAAGATGCCAGAAAACAAGTGCGTTCATATAAACCTGTGATTTGAAGCCGCACTGCTGTCAGAGTTCAACACCTTCTGACCAATCAGAATCCAGAATTCAACAGCGCTGTAGGATAAAATATTGTAGATTTAGGAGCGTCCTGATTTGGTTAGGAATATCTGAACACTCATCATGATCATGAGTCATTATCTATAAGTCAGTGCATGTGGCATTTAAGCGACCGGTAATAAGGTCTATTTGGTCCTCTGTAAGAGCTGCAGGCTGAACGTTGATGCACAGGTGATGAGCCTGTGTCATTTAGAGGCTGCAGTCAGTGTCGAAGAAAGCGAGATGCCAAATTAGAACTGACAGGTCCTGGATGACCTTTGACCCTTGTCCTTTATTTATTTATTTATTTATTTTTGTAATTCCTCCACCTCTCACCTACCTGCTGAGAAACACTCAGCTGTATCATCCTGTTCAGAGACTCACACTTGCGGATGGAGCTTTTTCTTTTCCGATGGAGGGTTGAGTGAAAGCTGCTTTGATTCTCAGCTACACTGGATTCACATCAACAAGACCATGTCCGCATGATGCTTAGGGAAGGTTCCTTTAATACTGAAAATGCTTCTCTCAAACGGGAACATCAAAACACAACACGCGAGCTCATCGTCATGTTTATTTCTCGCCACCCCTCAGGGTTTAATGTGACACACAGTTTGCATGGAGTGTGTTTTGCCCGCGGCTGGCTTTATTTTCAGATTTTTCAGCCATCATCGTGCAACAACCTGACGGGCCGGGCAGAGATAAACCTCCCACTACTCGAAGCTCATCTTCTTTTCCATTCACACCCACTTTTTTGACAGCTGGGTCTGAAATCAAAACAAGGAGCTTGTTCTGTGAAGCCAAACAGTGAGTTTACAGAAAAAGCTTTCGTAAAAAAAAAAAAAAAAAAAAAAAATTCACACTGCGTCAGTCTCAGTCAGAACCTTCTAACAAAATAGATGTTGGCAAAGTGAAGAAAACCTGAACGTGCTATTTACACTAAACTGAAATAGTAAGATGACAAAGTGTAAACTCGTCTGTCCTAAAGACATGAAGTTTTATCTAAGGAGACGTTTATTTAATGTTTATGGAAGGAGTCTCCAGTGTCAGCGCTATGTAACAGTCAGAGGTAAAGCTCTAACTTTAACTTTTCCGACATCTTCAGAACAGAAGAGTTTACGTTTTATGGTTTCTTGGTAACATGACAAGCTGTTTTGTGTTTTTGTCTTATTAACTTTAAGAGAGAGAAAAAGAGAGGCTGGTGATGGAATAAAGTTCTGTTTATAGCTGCTATAACATAAGTGAGAACTTGTTTCAGATGTTTTAGATATTAAACGACAGTTAAATGTAACTATAAATGGATAAAAAGTAAGACATCATTCTTTTGTTGTACATTGTTGTGGTATGAGAGGAGTAAAACACTTTAGTATGAAAATAATAACATTGAACTAGTAACTCCACTTCATCTCACCATTGATTATTTTCCTACATCGGCACAACCCCATGTGTTTTATTCCTTACACGTTCCATTGAATACTTCAGTAGAAGTCATTAAGTCTATATAAGAAATGATTTCCATTTCCAGCCAATTACAATCCCCGATCTAAGCCTCGTCCAGGTTTAATTGCATTGACAGATTATTTAGTTCAGGTTGTTCACCTTGTAAAAAGAATGTGATCTACAGAGATACGAGTACGTGCTCTGGGTTTATTTTTATACTCTGGATGATGAGAACAGCTCACTTAATTGGTCACTCTGTCATGTTGTTAATTTCCATTTCTTTCTTTTCATGACCTTGCCTGTATACAGAGTATAAGGCTATAAGGTTCTGCAAATACAAGCTTTTTGTGTGAATTTCAGGTAAGCTTGTACAGAATATTTAATCTCGGATTCGTATATATATATATTTGAATTTGTTTAGGATGCATAATGTTTTCATTTTTGGTCACATTCATACTGCTTTCATGACGTTTTCTTTTAAAATCACTCCATGTGCTTTTGTTTCCAGCTCTGTCCTGTCACTGGTTGACTACCCTATTGTGGTCACCTGTTCTGTGTTCTGTGTTGATTAGTTTGTCTGTTTATGCACTGTTGTTTCCATTCATTATTGCGAATCATGTGTGTTGCTTTGCCTTATTTCCTGTTCCTGTTTCTTCCAGTTTTCCAACTCGTTCCTGGTATTGTTTATGATCATGGATTGTCCTGTTCTGGTGTTGCCTTCCTGTTTATTGACCCCAGCTACGGACACTGACTGTGAATTTTGGATTGCTCGTAATAAAACACATGCTGAGAATATGCACTCGCACACAGAGAGAGGAAGAAGAGTGGATGCAAACTGAGGGCAAATTTCAAAATGGCTCAGCAGGGATGGTGAACAGAGCTCGTGTTATGAGAAGTTCATTGTGAGGGCCAAGATGGTTCCGATTATTGGAATTTGTCTTTAGTAACCCTACATGCTTTCTGAGTGACGTATTAAATAAATGAGTATTGTTAAAGTAAAATTTAGCACCCAGATGTTACCCAGCTGATACATCATGTGACTGATTCCATGATTGGGGTACCAATTAGCTCCTAAAACTCTTAAACATCAAACTTATTTACTTATCATTAAAATTAGAAAACAGTATGGTATTTAACCATTAAAAATGTATTCACCTCTCTCAAACAACAAGACCTTGTTTTTTTGTAAAGTAACTAAAAGGCTGCATTTTGTTCTTCCGTGAGAACCAGGCTTGAATTTTTAGCATTGAGTTAGCAAATAGTCAAAATGTGGTTTACTAGCATCCACGATGACATTAAGGACATTTTAATGATTTACTTAAAATGATTATTTTTAATTAATAATTTACTTTCAGTCTATAATTTGTCATACTTTCAAAGTGGCTTAATCAGCCAATGTCACAATACCACTGAAACTAAAGAAAAACGAATGAGAACTTACTTTTCTTCTTCCTATGATCTTTCAGAAATTCAGATGACGCAACTATCTGTTGAACATGTGACTGCTGCAGATGATGATGTTTAATGACGATTAATGAGGATAATTATGATAATTGCTGCTGCTTATATTTATAATAATTAATTCAGGGTGATGTTTATGATGATAAAGTTGATAAATGTTGATGAACGATGGCAAAAGTGGATGATGATGGTGATGATGATGCTTTGTATCTGCACAGATTTTGTCTGAACTGAAAAAAAATGGCTTCATATCATGTAAAAATATCTTGAATATAGTCAGATTTATATACTATTTCCTGTTATAAGATTACAATAAACCAAATATGATTATTAAATCTATTTCTAATTTCAAGCCTGAAATAATCTTGTCCTATATGCTTAATAATCCTGTATTTGATTTATAATAATCTCATAATAAAAGTGTTAGATAGATTTGCTCATATTCAAGATATGTTCACTTGCTTAGGTATCTTTTTTTGTTGTTGTTGCAGTGTGTTCTCTTATACACTGGATTTGTAACAGAGCAATGACAATGCGGTTAAAGTCCAGACTTCTGACATTAATTAAATGTTTTGTACAGCCATTATGAGGAAAGTGTGGAGCTATTTTTAAACGCAGTCCTCCTCAGGGGGCAGTGAGTTATTGGTCGCTGGGCTGCTCAGTTCTTTCTTGTGACATTGCATCATTAACGCTTGCACAAATGAGGTACCAACAGGTCTAGAGTTATTTATAAGTTTGGCCTTCAAAAGTTTTTCGACATGATTAATGCACATAAAGCAGGTTACCATGAGAGGAAAAATTACAATACACCAATCAGAGACAGAGCAATAACATAAAAAAATTAAGCATATCAAAATGAGATACATGAGACATACAGTGATTAAGAAATAAAGAATTTCCTCCTCAGTAATGGATGACCAAAAAAAAAAAAAAACACCACTTCCTGCCATGAACAGAAACTGCAGCACAGAATGAACGGTTATGGTTTGCATAAAAAGGTTTTATAAACGCATATACATGTCCTGGAGATATATGACACAAAGGGTAACCTTGCAGAGTGAAAAGCACAGCACCAATCCTGGGAACCATGGGGCTACAGGTAGAATTATTGCCACCCTGCGATTGTATAAACATTAAAACAATGGGCATAATCTATCATGTGGTGTGTAAATGCTTTTGCAAGCCAAACCAACCTAAAAATTCCCACCAAATTCTCAAACATTTCTCATGTTCTTTGTACTCCTGTGAATATGTTGACAAATGCTAATCATCCATAAATTATCAAGCCCACTTATGGCACAGCTGATTTACTCTTAGTGACGGCCACAAAACTTCATAAAAGCTCACAGAGAGCTAAAAACAACAAAACGGTGAAAACGAGTTCCAGTAATGCAGCTCAGCTACCACAGACACACACTCGCGCCTCCTTTTATAGGGCGCCATTACTTTTGTCCTAATTGAATTGCTTGTTTTGTTTGTGTTCGTTTATGGATTTGTTTTAGAATCACTTTCTTTCAGGTCAGTTCCATAAAATGTTCATTCCATTAGTGTGAAATAAACTCGACAGCGTTATCCATATATAAAATCACCGTAACTCAATTATACGATATACGACAATTATATGATTTGAACCCAATCAATCGAGGTTCACTTTAGTGAGTCTCTTTATATGTAAATTTACACAAACTCAGGAGCGAAATGTAGGATACAACATTTTTTTCCGAGCTAACTGGATTTTCATGAAAACCACGTTTCTGGTGTAAACGCGCCTGCAAATGACTTACGAATAAATTCATTCGGATCCAGTTTGATAAACAAGGTCCACTACTCTGACAGCTGGAAAAGAATTCGCACAAGATTATTTCAAATGTAACGTTAAAATTTTTACAAAAAAGCACAGTATGTGTAAAAAATATTAACACTGCTAAAGAATATTTATATAAATGAAAACAAATTGTTCTCCAGAAACTCTGTTGCCATTGAAAATACCATTAGACACAGTCAGGGGCGTTTGTGTGTTTGTGTGTGTGTTGGTTTTTTATTATTAGGCATTATCACTTTCTGGCCAGTGGTATATGGGAGGGGAAAGCAAGGCACACACAGCAGGGGAACTGTAGGACACCAAAAAAAAAAAAAAGGTTTAAGCCAATATCACTGACAATTTTTAGGTGATTATACTGCTGTTTACATCAAGCAAGAAGAGGTATTTGGCTAGAAATTTTTGAAAATGTGTTTGCACTAGGTGAGTGAAAGCTTAAATATTCATAAACATGGTGGTGAATCATTATTGATACAAGCCGCCATCTCATGAAAGTGGTTAGGTTCGATAATAGCTTTTCATGAATGAGGCCGTTTTACAGAACAAAGTGTTCAATAGACAAAATGTCCTTACAGTTTCTTTTTATTTTTTACACCACAGCGCTGTTAAAGTCTCAATTATGATTAGTCAGAAGGTGTTGATTAATTTTCAATAATAGCAGCTGGGACACTAATGTAGGTTCATATGAATACGCTCGCCATAAACATTGATTCAGTGAAGTTTTCTGTAAGGGGATGTTTATTTATCATTTATGAAAGGGGTCTCCAGTGTCAGCAGTAAAGCTGTAACTTTTGTAAGTTTCTTCAAGACATCTTCAGGACAGAGGAGTTTATGCTTTACAGCTTCTCATCTCAGTAAAATGCTTCGTGTTTTGACATATTAAGTTCAAATGCAGACATTCTACACCTAACTAACTTAACTAGTAACTACTAATGGATAAAAATGCACAGTGTGTTGTTCTATAATAAATTTTTAAAAATCTAATCATTGGCAAATTGTTGTGGTATAAGAGGAATAAAACAAGTCAATATGCCTTCAGTTCGAGTCTCAGGTCCGGCAGGGATTGTAGGTGGGGGGAGTGAATGACCAGCGCTCTCTTCCACCCTCAATACCACGACTGAGGTGAGACCCTTGAGCAAGGCACCAAACCCCCAACTGCTCCCCGGGCGCCGCAGCAAAAAAGGCTGCCCACTGCTCCAGGTGTGTGTTCACTATTGTGTGTGTGCACTTGGATGGGTTAAATGCAGAGCACAAATTCCGAGTATGGGTCACCATACTTGGCTTCACTTCACTTCATCCAATTTTTACATATACTTGATGTTTATGCCTAAGTATACATAGTAAACAGTGTTTTTTTTAACTGAACTGAGATGGCAACCAAACTGGGGCCCCACCCTGGAGCCAGGCCTGGGGGGGGGAGCTTGTGAGCGAGCGCCTGGTGGTCAGGACCTTACCCATGGCGTTTGGCAGAGGCCCCTGTCTGCGATATCTTCAACTCTCACCTCCAGCAGAGCTTCTCCTGCATTCTGAGGATGGAAGCTGGAGACACTGAACCTGAATTGGTGATGTTCCAGACCTCCATTGCTGAGGAAGCTTAACGAAGCTGTGGCTGTAAGGTGGCTGTAAGGCAGTAGTCCCCGAGCCCGTTGGTGGTAAAGGGATCCATCAGGCTGAAGAAGGAGGCCTTTCAAGCTTCAGAAGCAGCTGACAGATACCGGCAGGCCAAAGGGTGTGCAGCAAGGGCAGTTGCGGAAGCAAAAACTCGGGTCTGGGAGGAGTTCAGTTAGTCCATGGAAAATGACTTTCATTCAGCTTGGAAGAGATTCTGGCAAACCATCAGGTGACTCAGGAGGGGGAAGCAGGGACTTGCCCACGCTCTTTACAGCTGGAATGGAGAACTGTTGACCTCAACTGGGAACATAGTCAGAATGTGGAATAAGTACTTCGAGGACTTCCTGAAGGCATGCCTTCCATTGAGGAGGACTTGGAGGAGGACATGCCCATCACTAGGACTGAGGTCACTGAGGTAACACTCCTCAGCCTCCCTGGGAAAGTCTATGCCAGGGTACTGGAGAGGAGGGTCTGGACATTAGTTGAACCTTGGATTCACGAGGAGCAATGCGGATTCCATCCTGGCTGTGGAACAATGGACCAGCTCTTTGCCCTTAAAAGGATAATGGAGGGCTCATGGGAGTTTGCCCATCCAGTCTACATGTGTTCTGTGGACTTGGAAAAGTCATATGACTGTGTCTCTTGTGGGATCCTGTGGAGGGTGCTTCGGGAGGATGGGGTGCCAGACCTGTTATTATGGGCCATTAGGTCCCTGTATAACCAGAGCTAGAGCCTGGTTTGTATTACCAACGTCAGGTCAGACTTGTTCCTGGTGCACATTGGGCTCCACCAGGGCTGCCCTTTGTCACTGATTCTGTTCAATTTTCTTGCACAGAATTTCCTGGTGCAGCCAAGGGGTGGAGAGGGTACAGTCTGGTGACCTCAGGATCGAATCATTGTTATTTGCAGAAGATGTGGTCCTGTTGGCTTCATCTAGCAGTGACCTCCAGTGTGCTCTGGGGCGGTTTGTAGCTGAGTGTGAAGCAGCTGGAATGAGGGTCAGTATCTCCAAATCTGAGGCCATGGTTCTCAGCCAGAAAAGGGTGGATTGTTTCCTTCAGGTCAGAAATGAGATATTGCCCCAAGCAGAGGAGTTTAAGTATCTCTGGGTCTTGTTCACGAATGAGGGTTAGAGTGGAGTGGGAGATTGACAGATGGATCGATGCAGCATCAGCAGTTATGTAGATGTTGTACTGGTCTGTCATGGTGAAGAGAGAGCTGAGCTGAAAGGCGAAGCTATCAATTTACTGGTGAATCTACATCCCAATCCTCACCTATGGTCACGAGCTTTGAGTAGTGCCCGAAAGAAGAGGTCACAGATACAAGCAGTGGAAATGAGCTTCCTTCACGGGATGGCTGGGCTCAGCCTTAAAGCCTTAAAGATAGGGTGAGGGCTCAAAAGGAGCCAGTTAAGGTGGTTCGGGTATCTGGCTAGATGCCTCCTGGACGCCTCCCTGGGGAGGTGTCTTGGGCATGTCCAATGGGGAGAAGACCCTGGGGCAGACCAACGACTAGATGGAGAGATTATATCACAGATTATATTATACCCATGGAGGAGCTCGAGAAGGTGGTTAGGGAGAAAATGGATGGATGAATGGATGGATGGATGAAGACAGCAACCAAATCATTCATGGAGAAAAAAAAAATACAGAGCATTAAAAAGCCACTATAAAGATCTATTTTTATTTTTGCATATTATGTAATTGAACATGGCCACAACCTACTACATTAAGGTCATATATTAATACTTAAAATATATTTTTGAGTAGGAATGCTCTTTCATGCCAGTGAGGCTGCAGGTCGATGTTTTTACTTTCCACTCCAGCGTTTGATGATTTCGACCTTTATGTATGAGTCTTATACATTCATTTATTCAGTTATTCAGTTATCTTCAGTCAGCGCTTTATCCTGGTCAGAGTATAATGAGATGCCAGTCCATAGCAGGGCACCTCCAACACACACACTTAAAGAAGTCAATTTATGTCTCCACACAGACAGTAACCTGAGCTCAGAATCGACCTGCAGACCCCATCTGTGACACATCAGCTCAAACGTCATACTACATTCCAAACTAATGGGTTTCTATACATTTCACAACATCACAAACCAATCCTGTGACAAGATTCACCAACTGAGTGTAAGCTCAGAGTGTAAAATCAGGGCTAATCCAAACTAGCATTGGCCACAGAGGAGTTACATTAAGGCTAATAATCGTAGGTTTGCTTTTACATAGCAGAATTGCTTCAGGAACCGTAGAGTGATTGTACAATTTTTTTGCTAACTGTAGTTCTGCACATTTACAAAAAAAAATAAATAAACAAACTAGGCAAATATGATGATATAATATTGATGTTGATTATAATAAATGGTCATAATGCACTTTTTTGTAATTGAGTATTGACATTTTTTTTATAATGAAAATATATTAGTTAAAAATTGGTTAAAACCAAGTGATTAAAGTTTTGGAAAGTTTTGAATCTTTAACACCATATAATGTTACATTTTTTTTATAATTTTTAAATAATTTATTTTGTTGACTTTTGAATAAAAGTATCAACTTCTTTTTTACTTTTATATACAGTATAACACTATAATGGCAGTTTATTAGCAAACCTTCCTATACTATATATCATGATGCATATCATGTATCGTAGAAACGTCTTGAAGTAGCTTGATATGACATTTTTGTCACATTGCTCAGCCCTAGAACAAAGTAACACTAACTCTAACATTCTTCCCCACTATTGCTATGAAGTTTTCTTAACCAGTAGTCACCAGATTGTAGTATTTGTTTGTTCAAATGAGTGCTGAGCGCAATATCAAGCATTCTGTGCATGCTAATCATGTATTATTGTGGAAGATGGAGAACCCTGAGGTTTCTAATATAACCAAAAGGCGTTTTGCAACGGAATGAGAAATTGAAGAGGATTTTTTTCCCTAGTCACAAGGTGATATTTGAGGACAAAAACAACACAAAAATAACTTCAAATAATCTGTTTTCCCCAAGTGTGTTTGTGAGAGTAGCTGATAATAAACAGCATACAGAGTAGTTTTTTGCTCCTGATTTTTTTAGTCCAATGTGCTATTTGGGAAGAAATACTTTCTGCTTTTTGCCAACCCATAACTACACTCCTCTGTCTGAGTTTAAAATGGTGAAATTAAGCTGTCACTCTGGTAGCAGTCTGACAGCCTGTAGGCTAAATGAGGAACGCTGATGTGGCATGAAGACGGTTCTCTCTCTGACAGTCCTCTGCAGTGGTGGAAAGAAATCAAAACACACTGACTTGAGTGAAAGTGCTGCGACTGTCGTAATGCTTCACTTGAGTAAACGTAAAAGTAGTGTTCAGGAAAATTACTCAGCTAAGAGCTTGTAAGTCGTCCGGTGACAAACTACTTGCATAATTACTTTACAAATTACTTTTAATACATGTTTGACACAACTAATTTGAAAATGTTTTATTTTATCTTCTTTTATTGAGCTATGCTAAATTACACAACTCTATTGTCAACAGAATATAGAGGAAACATTAGCTGGCTAGCTAACCTAGCCAAATGCTATTGGGGTTTCTGTCGCTTGCTAGGTTTGTTTCCTACTTTTCAGGCCAAAAGTTTACATATACCTAGTTTAAATTCAATGTACCACAACTCCACACAATGCATGCTACCACATGTTTCCTGTCTTAAATCAGTTAGAGTATCTACTTCCACTATTTCCATAAGAGATCCTTTCAAAATAATAGCTAAGATATGTAGCTTCTACGTATTTAATATATCAGATTTTCAGTTTACATACACTTTGTTAGTATTTGGTTGCATTGCTTATCGTGAATGAAACTCTTGTTGTAGCTTTCCAAAAGCATCTCATGATACTTTGCTAGAATCTTTGCTCATTCCTCGTGTCAGAACTGGTGTAACTCAGTCAGGTTTGTGGGCCTCCTCGCTCACACATGCTTGTTCATTTCAGTCCACAAATTTTCTCCAGGATTCAGGTCAGAGC
Organism: Pangasianodon hypophthalmus; assembly: GCF_027358585.1. NCBI lineage: Eukaryota > Metazoa > Chordata > Actinopteri > Siluriformes > Pangasiidae > Pangasianodon > Pangasianodon hypophthalmus. The sequence continues at coordinate 29,063,015 of NC_069714.1, forward strand.
TTTGTGATGCCACTCTAACTCTTTCCCTTTGTTGTCTTTAAGCCATTTTGTTACATCTTTGGAGGTATGCTTAGGATCACTGTCCTGCTGAAGACCCAGTTGTGACTTTCTGGCTGATGCCCTGAGGTGTTGCTTAAGTATTTTCTGAAGTGCAGTGCTTTTTCCAGCAAAACACCCCCACAATATCATGCTGCCATCCCCCATGCTTCACAGTTGGGATTAAAAGCTTCATCCTTTTTCCTCCATGCACAGCACTGATCATTATGGCCAAACTAATTTATTTTTGTTTTTGTTTAATTTGACCAGAGAACACTCCCCAAAAGGCTTGTAATCACCTGCAAACCTTCTAATATTGTTTATGCCAGTCTTGGAGTAGGGGCTTCTTTCTTGTATGATAGCCTTTCAGTATAAAACTTGGTGAGTTTTATATTTACATACAACTGTTTGTACAGATGCTAATATTGTTTGGAAATTGCCCCTAAGGAGGAACCGGACTTGTGGATGTCCACATTTTTTTTTTCGGCGGTCTTGGCTAAGTTGCTTGGATATATTCCACGATATCAATGGCAAAAAGGCACTGACTCTAAAGGTAGGCCCTTAAGTACAGTCACATGTGCACTCCCAATTAACTTCTAATTATGACAATTGGCCAATCAGAAGCCTCTAAAAATCATAACAATTTCTGGAATCTTCCAGACTGTTTAAAAAGAAAGTCAACTTGATGTATGTAAACCTTTGACCCACTGAGATGGTGAATTAAAGCTGAAATAAATCTCTCTCTATTCGACTGTTTTAAAATGAGCTCTGATGTGAACAGCAGAGTGCCCTGATTGACCATGTACGGTAACATGAAACTTGTGGAGTTGTGGAAAATTGCTAATCAGGAATGAGGGATGGAGGATGCTCGTCTGTCTCCACTTGTCTCAGACATTGCTCCAAAGCATGTGGCGCCCAACATGTAGACTTTCAACTGGTTTTTATTATGATTGGTTCTTGAAATGTATTTAAAATTCACACATAATGTCTTTTAATTGGCTTGCAGTCTTTCAGGGATACATGTTGAATATTTTATTTAATTAATTATACTCAAAAAAGGACCAGTAGAGTGAACCATGCACTCAACTACAGTAACTAGAGTACATGTAGTTTGGTACTTTCCACTCTCGGCCCTCAGCGAGTTAAACTGAGGTCTGTAGAAGGCCAGTGATGTCTGAAGAAGGCCAGTGATTTTCAATCCTTTGAATTCTGACACATAAGAGCCCAATTTGAGCTCATTTGTCAGGATGGAGGATGAGGAGCTGCCTTTTATCCAGTGAATTGTGTGAATATTTGAGGGAATGTCCAATTTACAGAGGCAGGCTATTATTTCTCTGCTACAGCACACGATCATCTTTGAACCCTGAGAATTTATTGTAATGTACTGACAGTGTTTACAGCCTACAGTTTTCCCTTTTTTTTTATCTTTTTTCTATTTATATATTTAGTTATTTGGTTAACTCATAGTGTAATGCACCATTACAAATCCAAGTTGAAATATATTTGTGCACTTCCATATGCTTCTTTTTATTTCTTTTTGTTGTCACTGGTGTTTTTTAATAATGATTTTCATGATTCTTCTTCAAAATCACATGTATACATTCTGTTATGAAGAACAAAAAACGGAATATTGTGATTCTGAAAACTATGTTATTGTATGTAAACTGACAATTTCTAATGATGTAATGTTCATTTAAGATATATTTTAATTCAACATGCATTACATAAGTAGAGGTTGTTGGACTAGGCTTTGAATATGTTATATTCTACCTTAGATTTGTAATTTTTTACAAATCTAAGGTAGAATATATTTGTAATTTGTATATTAAATATATTTGTAATTTGTAATTCTACCTTAGATTTGTAGTTTTTTCATTAAAGCTGCCTGCTAATGGCTTTATGCTAATTAGGCTGCATGCTAATGGTTTGTCATGTTACCGGGAAACCACAAAGAAGCATAAACTCCCCTGAGAACTTAAAGTTTCAGCTTTACCTCTGACTGTTACAAAGTGCTGACACTGGAGACTCCTTCCTTAAATGTTAAATACACGTGTCTGTACAGAAAACACCATATCAACAATTACACTTTTTTTTTTTTTTAAAGGTGGAAAGTGCGTGTGTTTAAAGGTGGTGTTCTAGACACTACTGAAAAACTCCGTCTTGGATGCTTCTACTCTGGAAAAATCAGGCAACCTTGGAGGCATGAACTACACACAGATGATTTTAATAATCTGAATGCTACATCCTGAAAAATCACCTTAAGCAGGTGTGTAACCCAACTCTGAATACACATAACTTTCCCTGTTTAAATAATGACAGAATTTCTGACACAAGTCACCAACTCTGAATGCATCCCGATGTGGTCCTTCATCGAGCAGGTTATCGCTGGATCCTATCCTCATATGCTCCAATGTGGGTAAAATTCATGAGGTTTAACTTAAGCTTCCAGCTGAAGCATTTTGACAGTGATGTTAAAATTTAATGTGCTGGCTCGTCAGGAAAGTCAAGATCAAAACAGCATTAAAAAACAAACACATCTGTCTTTCTTGGAATGAGTTTGGAATCCCTGTGCCAAATGATATGTAAAATACTTTTTTTTTTTTGGTGAATTATGAGTTATCTGAGAGAGGCTTTCGGAAAGGCTTTTGATGTCTCTTCCTGTGGAGATGCCTCTGTAGCCGAAGAGTCTTTTTTCATGGGGAAAGAGAAAAACATATAAAGCACCTAAAATGTTCTGCCTGCTCTATAATTCATGGTCTTACTTAATATTTCAGATAGATAGATAGATAGATAGATAGATAGATAAACAGATAATGGATAATTTAGCAGCAAAACAAGTTACATAAAATTACTGCATTAACAATTGCAGTAATAAAATAAACCAAATATTAATTTAAAAAAACAAGTAAACAAAAAAGACAACAAAAAATGGTCTTGGAGTAGTATCTAAAATTGCTATATGCTGGAGGAAAATCGGAAATCAAAAATATATAAAATAAGAAATCAAATAAATTCTATAGAATAAATTTTATTCTAAATTTTAGAAATTATAAAACAAGAATAAAAACTCGGTAGCAGTAGAACCATTAGCAATTCACTAACACTTAATTAGGATAGTATAGAAATAAAACACTCTATGTCATGCTATTATAGAAAAATAATCAAGGACATGGTGGTGTGATGAAGTGGAGTTACTGTAACCACCCCATAGTCCACACTTTCCTATAACATCATGTCCTGAAGTGTTTTATTCCTCTTATACCACAGCCATTTGCCAATGATTACGACTTTATTTTTATTAAAGAATGTCATCCTTTTTCATCTGTTTATAGTAATAGTTAATGTTGTAAAATAAGTTAGATTATTTAAGTTACTTACAATATAGCAGCTATTCCCATCACCAGTCTCTCTCTTTTTTAATAAGACAAAAAAAAACTCCTCTGCCCTGAAGATGCCAGAAAAACTGAAGTTACACTGACACTGGAGACTCCTTCCATAAATATTAAACAAACAATTACAGACGTTTTTAATCTGTTTATAATTAGTGAAGCATCTGCTATATACGTTCCTGTGAATGAGCTGTTAATATAGAAACAATAATGTATTGGATCAAGCGCATAAATATAAACCTGTGATTTTTTAGCTGCATTACTGTCAAAGCTTCTGTTGCAGAAAATGAATCAACACCTTCTGACCAATCAGAATCGAGAACTCAACAGCACTGTAGTACACTGTAAAGTTTAAAATAAGACTACATACTGTATTCTGCAAATTAATACAAATACATCATATACAGTACATAGTTCATAAGATCAGGTTCATCATGCTGATGATGAAGCAGCTTTACAGAAATTGAGGCCCTTCATCATGATAGAAGAAGGCATTCCTCATTAAATCCTCCTTAACTTGCTTCTACTAAGCGTCAGCTAATGTTACAAGAAACGATAAAAAAAAGATATGCATGATCTGCTTCCTCGTCACGGTTGCTGCACTCGTGGTCATCAGCATCTCAGTGAAAAACAAACTGCACGCCTTCACAGCATGGTTTGCTAAGCTGATGGGCATGAGCTCATGTCCTGGTGTTGAGATTCTCGTAATGAGGAAGGCTGTGACCCCAGACAGACGTGAAACGCAAGGAGACCGAGGCCAATTAGACTCGCATCATTTTCAACAAAATGACATGCTCTGGAACCAGAGCGTGAGGAAACACAACCTCATTACACAGAGACTGTGTCATGAACCTAACACTCGATGTGGCTGAAAGTAAGTGACTGCTGCCTCAGGAAGAAGCCATAATGTCTGCATCTGTGCTACGATGACTGCTCATGAATTAGCCAATGTATAAGCACAGATTTTAATCCTGTCACTAATGAGGCATGCTGGGAACTTCAGTGTAAACACTACTCCTAATTTTAAACACAGCAGTGCTGACACACAAGCCAGGATGGTTGTGAGTGTTTGATGATGATATTGGATTTGCCTTTCTTAATTGTTGCATTTATTTTATTTTTTATAAATACGTCCTGAATTTGCATCCATCACATGCCATATTTCTGATCTGCAGAGGTATGTAGATCCTTTTAGCTCCACTTTTGTGTTGGAGTTGCTGGGATTTATTTGATAAGCCGAACCTTCTTCAGACTCAAATGCTTCTTCGAGCGCAGCCGCCTCTGCAAAAGCTCCTTCTCTCTTTTCTTCTTGCACTTCTGACTCCGCTTTCAGTAGCTTTCTCTACTTCACGATTCTCTCTCTCTGTACTTTGATTTCTATCGCTTTTTTAGAAAAACTTTAAAAAACATATCTTAGACCATTTTCCCCTCCTGCTCTATTAAAAACATCCTCAGACTTGCTCCAAATGCAATCTGTTGCCAACTTGCGGTGAAACAATACGGCTGTAATTACTCCAGGAACATTCAGAGAGCGTAACTTGAATTTCAGAGTATTCATTCGTTCATCTTCTGTAAACTGGCCCTAGAATGCTCTGTTTAATTCATGCACTTGCCTTTTAGCTGGACAAAAATTGGACAGACAACTCAGATGTTTTTTATATGATTATTTATTTATCAATGAATTAAGCTCAGCTGTATTCAGAATAGTGATGAGTTAATACTGAAAATGTGCACATCAGTATTCAGAACTCAGATGATTTTTTTCACCCTTGCTTAATCTTCCCACTTTCTGCCTCTGCACTTCTAGTTCAGCGTGCATGTGCTACATCAAGTGCTATTTTATCAACTGTTGAATAATGAGGTGATATTGATCAATTAAGACACATTTGTAGTGATCAGATTTACTTTTACAGTGCTTTATTTGAATGCTTGCTATCTTCCCATTTTTATACATATACAGTATAATCATATTAGTCTTCCTTTTAAAAAGAAAAAAAAAAACCTTTTGATTTTATAACACATTGCACTTGACAGCAAATAAATGAATAAATAAATAACCACCACCTACTTTTTTCTATCCCCTGATTTTTTTTCAGTTTTAAAGGTAAGTGCTTGTGTCTAGGCCGTGGTCGAGGCGGTATTGATAAACCCCGCCTCGGATGCTTCTACTCAAGACAACCACAGAAACATGAACTACACTCAGGTGATTTTAATTTTAATTTTACTGGAAAATCTGCTTAAGTACCTGTGTAACCCGACTCTGAATACAAGGAACTTTCCCACCTCACTAACTCCGAAAACAGTCCTTTATTTTTTTGCTATTATGATGTAGCATGAAAGCAAAAGCTAATATAATGAAGCAATAAGCTACCAGAGGGTGTGTGTTACACTAACTTTATCATGTTCTTCAGCATGATGTTACATGGACTAAAACCCCATACAGATGATCATATCACTGTTACACACACACACACACACACACACACACACACAAGTGGCTTACTGCTTTTATAAAATGCCAACAAAAACAATACGATAATATCCAGGGTTTGATAAATAATTCAATTTATTATGAATAATATTTGCAATAAACAATTTTTCTGCCCTGCAATGTAGTCTGTTAAGAGTACACTTTTTTTGCTAAGCAACGTAAAAAGCAAAGTTTGGGTTATTCTATGGACAGAACAATGTCTTCAGTTTTATTGGTTTAAAACTTGGTGCATTAATACTTGTGTGAATATATCAAGGATTGTACAATGGCTGTAAAACACAGCTCAGCCAATCAGAGTTTAAAACCCGAAATGCTTCTAAATTTACAGTGACAATAACTGAAATCGAATAATTACAAATATTTAGAGGTTGATTATCAGGTGTAGTCATATGGATAATAAACAAAGGGGATCATAGCAAGGATTTTGCTATTATTCAATGACATTGGCTTCATCCCACATTAATTAACTACCAGATGATAAAATAGCACTTGATGCAACAAATGCTCTTTATGCCTGATGAAATAATCATATTTTCTGGTCTAAGCGGAAGAAAGTTTGACTGTAGAGGTGAAAAATGTTGCTGTTGCGATTTGCAGCAGAATTGACTAGACAGTCCATGAAAAGATACTTATTTTATTTATTAGTTCTTGCACCAACATAAACCAAATTGTGCATGCAATTTTAATAATGTGGCCATGAGGTCCTAAAAGCGGTAATGAAATGCTAAAGTGGTTTAATGGTTTAATGGTCAAGCTGCTCAAGTTTGTCCATCTTCTGTAAGTTTTTATAGTTTACGTGTTACGTTGAAGTTTTTAAGTGTTTTTCCGAAAGATTATCGTGCCATGGTCCTCAAGAGATGAATTGTGTCTGATTAAGATATGTCTCTGAGCTCATCCATGCTCTTAAAAATTCTTTCAAACAGCGATTCATACAAGAATGATTTATAAGATTCAGCCTCAAGTTCAAGATCAGAATCAGTTCTTGGAAAGGCTGTAATTACATCTGAGGGCTGAATACCATTGTGTACAGTACAGTTTCAGAGTTAAATCCTAACTACGCACTTATCTCTACTCTGATTACGGCCCTGTGAGAACTACATCAATTTGAATTTATTTGAGCATATTATTTAATATCACAGTCTATTATATTATCAATTACCAGCACCCAATTAATACATTTGTAAAAAGGAACTGAGAGGTAATATCTCATCTTTAATTTTGCAAATGTCTGCTAACAGGTCTACTGCATCTTTAGGGGTATTTTAATTTTAATTCAGGCATTTTTGTGGCACAGTCTCTCTCTCTCTCTCACACACACACACACACACACACACACACACACACGCTTATACCTGCTGATTCATTCTTTGCTCATTTTTCAGGAGCCTGAAACGAGCGTCTATCGCTTTGTCAATATCTGTTCAGGCGATTTGATTGTTTGTTTGGTCCCGGCCTTAATTCATAAAGTAGATCTTTAAAAACTCACTGTATTTTTTCCCCAGGAAGAAATCTAAGTATTTAAAGCAGCCCAGAAACCTCACCTAACTGAATACAGATTAAGGGAAATTAAAGACTACGTATAGGATCATGAAGCACACGTCAGCGAGTCATTGGCCTACGTATGTTTCATATGTTATGAGCTCTGGTGCTCTGTCCTCACATCACATGGAAAATATATTACAATCTAGCATCTCTATTTTCTCTCCACATGTTTAACCTCAAGATGACTGCATGTTGTGCTAGCAGGAGAGTTATATGTATACATTGGCTTTTATTTTGCTCAGTTCCTTCAATGTTTCCACAAACCTCCATGTTCTTGATTCTGAAAAGGTCATGTCATCTGTGTATGCTAATTAATTCACATAATAAAAATAGTTCTACCACCAACCAAATCAGGCTTAGCTGATGTGTGTAGTGCAGCAGGTGGCTGTAGCACAGGTAAGTAAAGTAATTCACACCATAATAAAGATCAAGTTTAAACAAAGCTACACATCAAATGAAAACTTTTTCATTTTGTTGAAATTGTTTTGCTAAAGTCAACAAGGAGTATTTTCTTTTCCGTTTGTTGAATCTACTTGTTCGGTGGCCAACTACAAATAAAAAACTAATAGCCTGGACATGAAATCTGCTGGACCCAGGCACCTGGGCTACTGATTTGTCAAGTTCTGTACTAGATGTAAGTCAGTTTGTCCAAGACAACAGCTAAATCTTTAACACTTGCCAAATCCCAATAATATGCCAAATCCTGTGGCTATGCAGATCCTACAAGATGTTGGTAAAGGGGCAAAGAATCCAAGGAACATCCGTTGATGCCTGATATACCTCATGTATCTGCATTTGGCTCCTCCTATGCCTATTATAAACTACTTTTGATAAGATCAGTCAAGTCTTACAGGTGATATGTTGATGCTCATCTCTACTCATCCTTCAGTCCAGATCACACCTCAGTCTCAACATCTTACCTTACAGATCATCGCCTCTGACTTAGCTTTTCGTCATCCTGGCAAGGCCGTCAATCAAAAACGGTTGATGTCAAACTTGGTTCATTAGCAACATTACCATCAAGGACCCCTGGGGTAACAGTTCTGTTATGTTCTCTGGACTGAAGGATGGGTAGAGCTGAGTATTATCAATATATCAGGGAATAAGGATAATCTTGCGAATCTTGATGGCTGAGCCCAACACTGTGGAGTACATCAGGAAGAGGAGAGGATCCAGCACAGATACTTGAGGTACATCCAGGGTGTATTCCCGGCTGGTGCCCAGTATTCCTGGAATAGCCTCCAGATCCATTGTGACCCTGACCTTATAGGTGTAGTATTACTTAATCTAGTTGTTCCATCGGTTCTTGATTCAAGTGTCTTTTACTTGCTTCTAGTTCCTTGGTGGATCCTCAGTTCTGCAATACCTGTATCACTGCAACGGCTAGACACTTGGATTGTCAATTCTTTTAAATGAAACTGTCTGCAAAATGAATAAATGTAAATGTAATCATTCGATCCTGGATCTGCATTGTTCTTTGCCTTCAAAGACCCAATTTAAGCCTTTTCTTTTAAAAATCAGAGTTAGTCTATTTTTTTTCCCAATTATCTCCTGTACTATTATTCACTGCTCCATAAAAAGGAACCTTACATTTCCTCCAAATGCAGTAACGCAGTGGCCCCTATGGGCCGCCCTCTCTAAATCAACTTCTTTTAATTTCTCTGCTTTCACTCATTGTTCCACACATGGTCTGTGTGCACGGCATGTTCAAACTGATTGATCATGGTCTTTAAATTTTATCTAAGTGTTATTAAAGTATCTCTGCTCATAGGGATTGGATTTTTTTGTTCCAGAAGCATTTCGTCCTTTTTTTGTTCTTTAACCAAAGCGCAAAACTGGGATGAATGGTGCACAAGTGCACAAGTACAAGTTTCCAGCAGAGTACGCACTTCTGTAGCTGTGTGTTCTCCTCGGTGGTTTCCCAAAGACAGGAAAGACTCCCTCATTCAGGCTGCACTGTTGGCCGGGTTGCCAGATTTCACACTGCTGCTTCTCTACCTACAGCTGGTACTGAAGAGACATTTCTTTTTCAACAAATGAAATATTGAACAATGAACTTTTCACAGCATATTAAAATCAATACAGAGGGAATAAACAGTCAGTAATTAACCATACAGATGAAAATAAACCATCACAATAAATGTCAAAATTTTAAAAAATATTATTTCTTTCTTCATAAAAAGACATCAGTATGAGGTTTCATTTTTGGCGTCAGATTATTTACTGTTAACAAATGTCTTAAAGAGGATCATTCCCGATTTTTTTGACACTGAGCACAAGAACACCACCAAAGTTTGTAAGAAAAATACACAGAATGGAATGAAGAAGTGAAAAGTGAGGCTGTGGCTGATTTCTTTTTAGCCCAGAGTGTACTGTAGATTCAATCAGCCTATCAGTGACAGTCATGTCAGGTGATTATGCAGAGTGACACGCCCCCATTTGCGGTGATATTTTTCACACATCCAAAATATTTCATCAGCAGTGATTGAGAAGGTGTGTATAAATCTATAAAGTCTTTATACATTATGAATTCTTGTAAAAGAATTCTTTGTTTTTAGATTGTGGTCTTAAAACGCATAATGCGACGTGTTCACCAGCAGCAGATTTAGTGCTTCTGTGACCAAAGACAGCCGACGTCAAATTTCTGGCAGTGTGAGAAACGTTTGATTAAAATCTCAGAGTCTGAGCGCTACCACGATGCTTATCTAAATGCCACCAATAGGAAGACGGAATAGGATGATGGCAAACTTATGGAGCTGCTACAAAAAATACGGTGGTTGCCATGGTGAAACATAAAAGTGACAGGATTCAAAGAACAGCAGTTTGTTGAATTGTGGCGTCTTTAATTTCTCATCACAGAGCAAAGAGGGACACGGCATAAAAAGAAATAGCGGAATTACAGCTTCCAGAAAGCTAATTAGCAAGCAAATGCTCTGTTTATATGTAATGAGTTTATTTACAATTGACAATGTGAAATTATTTCATGCTTCCCAGTTAAAGAGATACAAATTCATGCTGTTTCGCTGTGCACGAGCCTGGATCATGCTGACTGATGACGTAATCATTTTCTTTAATCTCATGCCTATTGTTAGCAGATCTTCATCATATATAAGTCAGAGTTTGGGAGATTTGAATAACTCCAGGTAGTAGTATATCTATATAAAATTGTATATAAAATAAAAATAATTGCATTATATCCTGTGGGAAATGAGGTTTTTGTTAGTATAAAGACACTCCAGGAAGAGCTCACTGTTTTCTAAAAGGAAACTGAGTCAAACTTAGAACAATAAACATCATTTAGCATCGTTTCAAAGGAAGAGTCGGAGAAACAGGGGTTTTTCAGTTGAGTTATTGAGTTTCTCACAGCTACACGTATAGCTTATATACATGTCAGGATCAAGTGCATCTTTTGAGTGGCCACGCCCCCTCAAAATAACAAGTGTTCAGAATGAAGGACAGAACATCCATCCATTTTCCGTACCGCTTTTCCTACACAGGGTCAAGGGGGGAATCCTGGAGCCTGTCCCAGGAAACTCAGGGCACAAGGCGGGGGACGCCCTGGCACAATCGCACACACACTCACACACTGCAGACAATTTGGAAATTCCAGTCAGCGTACAATGCATGTCTTTGGACTGGGGAGGAAACTGGAAGAAACCTCCAAAGCATGGGCAGAACATGCAAACTCCACGGACACAGGGAGGAGGTGGGATTCAAACCCCCTAAACATGCTGTGTGTGTGTAGTATGTGTAGGATTTTTAGTGTGATGGAGACACTCCCTACTCTGCGATTCATATAGAGATCACTGATTCCATATGAATTACAAAAGTCCTCTGGCAACATTACCAAACAGACATGTCCGGAAGTTTTATCCTGTAGTATATACACTATATGGCCAAAAGTATGTGGACACCTGACTTTAACACCGATATGTGGTTCTTCCCCAAACTGTTACCACAAAGTTGAATACACACAATTGTCTAGAATGTCTTTGTATGCTGCAGATTTCCCTTCACTGGAACTAAGAAGCACAAACCTGTTCCAGCATGACAATGCCCCTGTGCACAAAGCGAGCTCCATGAAGACATGGTGTGTGAAGGTTGGTGTAGAAGAACTCGAGTGGCCTGCACAGAGCCCTGACCTCAACTCCACTGAACACCTTCAGGATGCTTTGAACTGATGAATGCACACCAGACCTTCATACAGACATAACATCAGTGCCCGACCTCACCAATGCTCTTGCGGGTGAATGAACCCAAATCCCCACAGCCACGCTCCAAAATGTAGTGATGTAGCTTCCCAGAAGAGTGGAGCTCATTAAAAAAACAGCAAAGTGGCGACCAACTCCATGTTAATGCTTATGATATGTGGTGGTCAGGTGTCCACATACTTTTGGCCATATAGTGTGTAGAAGGTACAATATATTTCACATCAGACACATAAAAGAACAGTCTTTATTTAAGAAAAAAAAAAAAGCCCTGACATGACATATACATGACACACAGCCAGTCGTGTGAATAGGGTTTGAGGAAACACTTGAGCAAGGAGTGTGTTATTTAAGCCAATCTGGCAACCCAGGCTGCTGGGCTACAGTGCTGAATTGAAGCACAGAGTGATGAGATGAAACTCTCCATCATCAGCACGGTGTCTGAGCGCTGCGCGCGGCATCTCCACTGCACAGCCAACTTTATCTCTTGTTTCTGATCAGAGGAAGCGGAATGACTGCATCCGCTTCCCGAGTGCACGAGCCGGTGCAGAGCGGCAGACATGAGACCTTTCTCCTCTTCTGGGAAGAAGGTGATTGAAATTCCGCGGATGGATGGCGAGCTAATCGGAAAACACCACAGGGAAGTCTGACATCTTTTTTTTTTTTTTTCTTAAACACGCACGTTATTCTGGATCTTTTTGGCTGTTTTTTTTTATTATTGTTATTATTATTATCCCTTCATTTTTTTCTCTCTGCGATATGAAGACGGAAAGGAGGAATAATGTTTATGCGGAACGTGTTCGTGGATCTTTCCTCATCCTCCTCATCCTCATCCTCATCCTCCTCATCCAGGTCGATGTGAACCGGCTACATGGAGCATGAGCACTAATCCTTCCTGATTTTATTTCCAGCTTTTTTTTTTTCTTTCTTTCCTTTCTTTTTTTTTTTTTTTTTTTAAAAAAAACCCAAGACGGATTATTTCGGAATTGGGATTTTCTTTGAAACTCCACTGAGGAGCATCAGGAAGGTGTTTCCGACAAAGTGGAAGCAGACATCTCAACCTGGTGAGTTCAGAAGAAATCAGAATAATAATAATAATAATAATAATAATAATAATAATAATAATAATAATAATAATAATTCACATTGTTAACGCGACTGTGGAATAAAATGAACCCGAAGTTAATCACACTGCCACCATGACGCGCTGTGAGGCTGCCTGAGAGCTTCACTGCTCATTATTACTCCTTATTATTGTTGTTTATTGTTATTGTTTATTATTATTATTATTATTATTATTAGAATTGTTTTTAAATGTGAGGCAAATGAACAGATGTGTCCAGATGTGTTCAGGTGGCTGGTGGTATAGATGGTGAAAATCCTCTCCAGCAGCTGTACGGCATTTTTCCGCGAGCTGCTGGAGTTTAGAGAGAATTTCCATCTCTCTCTCTCTCTCTCTCTCTCTCTCTCTCTCTCACACACACACACACACACACTTCCGTCTCTCTCACATATTTCCATCTCTCTCTCTCTCTCACACACACACACACATTCTCACACACACACTTCCGTCTCTCTCACATATTTTCATCTCTCTCTCTGTCTCTCTCTCCCTCTCTCTCTCTCTCTCTCTCTCTCTCTCACACACACACACACACACATTTCGGTCTCACACACATTTCCATCTCTCCCTCTCTCTCACACACACACACACACACCCACACACATTTCGGTCTCACACACATTTCCATCTCTCCCTCTCTCTCACACACACACACATTTCGGTCTCACACACATTTCCATCTCTCCCTCTCTCTCACACACACAAACACACACACACATTTCCGTCTCTCCCTCTCTCTCACACACACACACACACACACACTCACACATTTCCGTCTCTCCCTCTCTCTCACACACACAAACACACGCACATTTCCGTCTCCCTCTCTCTCTCTCTCTCTCTCTCTCAAACACACACACACACTCTCTATCTCTCTCTCTCTCTCACACATACACACACACACACACACACACACACACACACACACACTCACACATTTCTGGCTGTGGTGTGTGTTTGTGATCCTCTACAGAGCAACATGTTGCTGCGCAATGCGTGCTCAAAGCTGCGAGACACGGCGGTGCTCACGGTCTATCCTCTTTTCATCTCTCCCTCCATCTCTCTGCCTCACCCTTCCCTTCTTCATCCGTCCATTTCCCAATATCTCTCTCCTCCTCCTCCTCTTCTCTCTCTCCATCTCTGTCTTTCGCTCTTGACATCTTCTTCTGTCTCATCTCTCCTAATCCCACCTTCTCTACAGACTCTTCCTTGTCTTCTGTCTCTCCAGTTCTTCACATTCCTTTTTAATCTCTCCATTTCTCGATATCTCTCCCACTCTGCATCCTCACCTCCTCCTCTTCTTCTTCTTCTTCTTCTCTCTCTCTTTCTTGTCTTCTGTCTCTCCAGTTCTTCACATTCCTTTTTAATCTCTCCATTTCTCGATATCTCTCCCACTCTGCATCCTCACCTCTCCTCCTCCTCTTCTTCTTCTTCTTCTCCTCTCTCTCTTTCTTGTCTTCTGTCTCTCCAGTTCTTCACATTCCTTTTTAATCTCTCCATTTCTCTCTGTCTTTCTGTCTCTCCCTATCCTTATTAATCTCTCCATTTCTCAATATCTCTCCCACTCTACATCATCACCTCTCTTCCTACTCTTCTTCTTCTTCTTCTTCTTCTTCTTCTTCTTCTCTCTCATCCTTGTCTTGTCTCTTCAGTTCTCCACATTCTTTTTTAATCTCTCCATTTCTCTCTGTCCTTCTGTCACTCTCCTTTCCTTATCCTTTCCTCTCTGTCTTCACTTCCTCCTCCATCTCTCCTTATCCTTCTCAATCTCTCCATTTCTCGAATATCTCTCTCTCACTCTGCCTTCCTGAACCTACTCTTTCTCTCTCTGTCTCTCTCTCTCCATCTCTGCCTTTTGCTCTTATCTTCTCCCATCCCTCTTCAGTCTCTTTCTTGTATTCTGTCTCTCCAGTTCTTTTCTTCACATTCTTCCCCTTATTCTTTTTTAATCTCTCTGTCATACCACCTCTCTCTTCATCTCTCTTTCACAGCTCTACCTCTTTATCTGTGTCTCCATCTCTGTTTCTTGATTTCTCCATCGCTCTTTCTTGATTTTACTCTTTTTTCATCTCTCTTTCTCTCTCCTTCCTTTTTTCTTGAGGTCATTTCATTTCTCCCTCTGTCTCTCAATTTTTGTCCTGTTCACCCCTTCTCACCCTCTCCTTTTCTTTCTATCTTTTAATTTCTCTTTCTTTCTCCCTCCATCTCTTTCTCTTTATCTCTTTTTTCCTCCCTGTTTCTCTCTTAATCACTCCTTCTCTGTCATTCTCTTTGACAGCTCTCCCTCCCTCTTGATTTCACATCTCTCTATCACTCTGTCTTCTGCTCCCTATTGCTCTTTGTCTCTATCACTCTTTCTCAGGGTCTCCTTCTCCATTTCTTTTTTGATCTCTCTATTTTTCTTATTCTCTTTGTCTCCTCTATGACCATATTTCTCCATCTTCCTCTCGTGATTTCACTCCTTCCTCATCTCTCTTTCTCAGTCTCCATTATATTTTCTTCGTTTCTCTATTTCTCTTTCTGTCTCTCTGTCTCAATCTCCCTTTCTTTTATCTTTCCATCTCTCCCTCTCTCTTTCTTCATATCTCCCTATTTCTCTTTCAGCCTCCCTCTCTGTTCCTTTCTATTTCTTTTCATCTCCCTCCTTCTCTTCATTTTTTTTCACTCCTTCTTCTCCTCTCTGTCTTTCTGTCTATCTCCTCCTCCCTGACTTTCTTGTCATCTCTCCATCTCATTCTAATCCCTCTCCTGATATCTTCCTCTGTCTTTCTTTCTCATTCTCTCTCTCCATCTCTCTGTCGTTCCATCCTAATATCTCCCTCTGTCTCACCATCTCCCTCTTGAATTCACATCTCTACCTCTCTTTCTCTCTCTTTCTCATCAAACTCTCATTCTTCATCTCTCAATTTCTCTCTCTTGCTCTCTGGCTCCCTCTCCATTTCTTTGTTAATCTCTCCATTTCCCCATCCATCTCATACCTTCCTCTGTCTTATCATTTTGTCTTCTCTCTCTCTCTCTCTCTCTCTCTCTCTCTCTATCTTTATATCTCTCTCTGTCTCACCACCTCTCTCTTAATTTCACACTGTGACGTCTCTAGCTCTCAGTTTCTCAATCACTCTCTCTTTCTCTGCCTCCATCATCCCTTCTTTTTTTGATCTTTCCCTTTCTGTCTTCCTCTTTCAATGGACACAGTCTCTATCCTCTCTCACTCCCTCTTTCTCTCTGTCTTTCTGTTTTGATTTTCTGAACTTCTGTCTCCTTCTTTTGGTCTTTCTCCCATTTAATCTGTCTTACTCTCTCTCTCTCTCTTTCTCTCTCTCTCTCCATCTCTCTCTCCATCTCTGTCAGTGTATCTTGGTATCTCCCTCTGTCTCACCATTTCATGATTTCTCACCTTGTTCATCACTCTTTCTTTTTCTGTCTCTCTCTCGCATTTCTGTCTCTCCCTTTCTCTCAGCCTCTATTATGCTATTTCTTTCTCTAGATCACCATTTTCTCACACCCTCTCTCTCTCTCTCTCTCTCTCTCTCTCTCTCTCTCTCTCCCACTGAGAGAAAATAAACCCCCATTATTCATGGTGAACACAGTAGCTCTCTCCTCATTTAGCCTCATATTCAGGAGGATTATAGATATTATAGATATTATTAGTCTGATTGTTTAATACGTGACCTTTTCATAGATAGCATGGACAAAGTAACTCTACTGTAAAATCACACTTCTATTAATAATAAACTAACAATGGTTTGAGAAATATATATACTTAGATATACATGCTTATATAAACTTTGCTTTAAGCATTTTATGGTGTAGAGTGGGGATCTTTGGGTAATGTTTTTCTTACTGGCTCCAAAATAATTTGGGATGTATGGAAAATACATTTTTGAAAAAAAAAAGGTAAGCCTCATGTTAATTTCTTGCTTATGAATATAAAACAAAAATAAGCAGCAGGGGTGTCCCAATCCCATTTCTTTCCATTTTGATACTGATATATTTTTGTGCCTTATCTTACAATCGACTCACCTTCTATCATGGGTGACGATATTATCCAAGTATCCAAGATACTGATGCTCCCCGACGTTTACGCGCAAGAGTTTCCCAAAAATATTCACTACTAAATCCGCCTCTTCCTAAATGGAAGAAAGTACTGATATTTATTAATGTCTGCATGTTGGATATCACAGTTTATACCACGGCGCTGTTGAATTCTGGATTCTGATTGGTCAGAAGGTGCAGCTGCAAATCACAAGTCGTTCTAATACATTATCGTTTCTATAGTAACAGCTCATTCACAGGGTCTTGTACAGCAGATGATCCACATCATCTAAGACTAATAATAAACTGATTACAAATGTTAAATCACAAAGAGGATGTATATTATGATAAATAATGTGCAAGGAGATGTTTATTTAACATTTATGGAAGGAGTCTCCAGTGTCAGTGCTTGTAACCAACAAAGTTATTATTTTACATTTTAAATATATTTTAAATATTTTACACATTTAAATTTTACATTTTCTGACATCTTCAGGACAGAGGAGTTTTAGCCTAGCATTTTTTTTGTTTATTAACTTCAAGAGAGAGAAGAAGGAGAGACAATGAGTCTATATAGTGTTAGTGATGGACATTTCACAACATTAAATTTAACTCTGTTCACCTTGTTTCTATCACATTAAAATGACCTGAGCATGACCTCTGGAGTATGAACCTGATATTAACCGCTTCAGATCTTGCGCGCATCTTAAGGACGACATCACCACGACATCAACTGGTAGATGGAAGAGAAAAGGACGTCCACTACTTGGGTGTTAGAGACCTAATCCTAACTGAGCTTTACCGTGCTGTCACATGCAAAATAGCATAACTTTTCTAAATTGTTTTCTGGACAGTCTGCAAAATTAAATGCAACTATAAATGGATAAAAATGTATGACTTGACATTCTTTAATAAATAAAATATTGTCATTGTTGGCCAATTGCTGTGGTATAAGAAGAATAAAACGATTCAGGACATGTTGTTATTGGAAAATAATCCACTTCAGGGTTGTAACAGTAACTTCACTTTATCACACCACATTATTGCTTGGATTGGTTGGATCTTCATGCAAAGTCGTAGGAAATGGAACAAACTCTAACAATGCTCGTAAGCTTTTTTTACAGTAACCTTCATAACTTTGTAGTGTGACAAGAGTTTTGACAACTTGCGTCTTATACTTGGGTACAATATTCTCCATTTCACATCAGCCAGAAAATATGTCAGTGTCAAAAAAGTACAAATCCAATATTTCAGGCCAATCTCTGCTCAATATATACCAATATACCAATACTCAGTATCAGTGATAACCAGTTACATATCCCAGTACTTGTACAGTTAGGCTCATAATTATTATGTTAGCCTCAACACCATGTTTAAGGACATCCAGAGTGTAATGGACATGGAATAAAGAAACGCTTCTGCTCTGCTCTGAATGCTCCAGGCCTGGCGTGGCGCAGGATGGGCCGTCTCCTGGGAGTGAGCTGCATGCTCCTGCTCGCCCTGACCGCCTCTGTGTCTTCAGCCTCCCTCGTTCCCGAGGACTACACAGCCGACGAGGCCGAGCGCAACAGCAACGACGTGCTGTTCGATGACTACCGTGGGAAAGGTTGCGTGGACGACAGCGGCTTCGTCTACAAGCTCGGCGAACGCTTCTTCCCCGGCCACTCGAACTGCCCGTGTGTGTGCACCGAGGATGGACCCGTGTGCGACCAGCCCGAGTGCCCCAAAATCCACCCCAAATGCACCAAGGTGGAGCACAACGGCTGCTGCCCCGAGTGCAAGGAGCTCAAGAACTTTTGCGAGTACAGGGGCAAGACATACAAAATACTGGAGGAGTTCAAGGTGAGATGCTGGAAATTGGCTATTTTCATTCCTGTTTTTGTGTTAATGCGGCGTGTGTGCTTCCAAAATGCTTCCTTTTTAAAAAATCTTTTATTCCTTATATCACCTCTGTTTACAGTCTGCTTAATTTTATATTGTAGATGGTCCATTTGAATACTTTTCACTTTGTTATCAAAATGACCATGACCAATGCATTATAATGGTCACCATCTGATATGTAGATTTTGTATATCACTCCATGTATATAGCACCTTTCTAACACTCAAGGTTGCTATACACATGTACAGTATATATTTAAAAAATGGCATTCCATCGTCTGGGGACTATGGCACTAAAGGATCTGCCCCCATCGGTCTGGTCATTGGCACTGCCAGCAAACCAGAATTGGTGGATCTGAGAGTAGCAGCTCAGAAGGAAAAGGTGGGGCGAGGTCATGTAGTGCTTTCTAAGTGAGAAGCAGGACTTTGTATTTCATTTTTTTGCGAAACCGGTAGCCAGTGTAGCTGATGGAGTATGGTTGTAATGTATGCTGAAAGTTGCTGAAAGTTTTTTATGAGTGAAAACTCTAAGCGTTTAAGGTTTAAGTCTGAGGTTATGAAAGCATGAACCAGGGTTTCAGCATCTTTCAAACTAACCATAGATCAAAGTCAGAGAGTGTTGCAGAGTTTATAAAAACTGATTTTCATGAGTGACCTGATATGGGATTCAAATGAAAGTGTATTTTCAAAGATTACGCCTAGATTTGCGAACATTTGTAGAGGGTTTAACAGTGACAGCATCAATATCATCTGAGAATTCTGGAGTTTTCATGGAGACAAGTAAGATTTCAGGTTCGTCAGTGTTAAGGAAGTTGGTGTCCATCCATGATTGTGCATTATAAAGAGGTGGGAGGAAGAGCTGTGGTGAAACTTGGTGTAATGAGATAAATGTGAGTGTCATCCACATAGCATTGGAAGCTAAGACCATCTTTTGTAAATGATCTGGCCAAGGGAAAGCATATATACAGTGAAAAGAAGGGGACCAAGGACTAATCTTTAAGGGACACCTTGTGTGACAGGCAAGTAGAGGATTTGTGTTTACCAGTTTTTATACAGTGGTGTCTATCTGAAGATGTGAGATGCAAACCAAACATGGGTCAGGCCAGAAATACTGATCAAGGAAAAGTGGAAGAGCAGAATGTCAGAAAGTGTCAAAATCTGCACTGAGATCTAAGACAATAAGAATAAACAAGGCACCAGCTTTAGCAGAAAGGAGATCATTAGTGACTCTTAGAAGAGCAGTCCCAATACAACGAAGGGGATGGAAAGCTGATTAAAAAGGGTGAAAGAGCATGAGGGAGAGAGATTCTGGTTCTCTGGGTTAGTCCCACCTCCCAAAACATGCCAGTAGGTGGATTGGTGACCCTAAATTGCCCCTAGGTGTGACTGTGTGTCTATGGTAACCGGGGTCCCATTCAGGATGTAATACTGCCACACACTCAGTGTTTGTGTGATAGGCTCCAGATCTACTGAAACCCTTACTGAAGATGAATGAATGAATGAATGAATGAATGAATGAATGTGTCCATACAACTCTACAATAAAAGCCCATTTTAGAACTCCTTCAAAATCAATCCCCCTGAAGAAGCTCTGTCTGTGTACATCCAGGCATCTGAACACAATGTGAAAATGACCTCCAGCTCCATTAACGCGAAACACTTAAAACTGATAAAGTAATGGCATTGATAAATCTGAATGGAAACACTAGGATTGGGAAAAAGTCACTCCCGGCATTTTTATTCATTAACAATAGACGTTAGCACACAATTAAACCTAATGCGGATCCTGAAAATGGTCCAGACACTTTGGCCTACCTGATTAAATCGAGTAAATATGGAAGTGTAGCATCTGTGCCATGTGATTTGGGCAAACACCACACTGTCAGAGTAACATCACGCGATAAATGAACTCCTACGTCGTCGACTGCCCGTGCAGTGTGCCCATATGTGAAGCCTATTTAAAGCTCATCCATCACCATAAAAAGCAGCTCTATCATGTCCATGCAATGAGCAACAATCCGCCTGACAAACTAATCCATTTGCTTTCTATGTGCATCAGTGAGCATATTTCTCCTTGTTTTAAATTTAGCTTGTTTATATTGATCTCGTCGAGATGGCAAGCCAATCAATCATGCAAAGAAACACTCTGCGTATCTAAAGAGGCCTGTCAGTCTCGAACAGATGCCTCAGCATTCAGAGTGTAGCTTTGATGAATGGTTTTCCAATCTGCCAGAAACTCTTCAGAAGTCCATGTTCATGCATTAATGCCCTGTGAATGAATCAGCTGAGAGCATCCTTCTTCTACTCTGCACGACTTTCTCACTGAGCTAAATACCTCTTTTCATTAATAACACCTCCATCTTCATGCTGCCTAAAATCAAAGAGCCATATTCAGAGTCTGCAACTTAAGTCCAAAAGTTATATCAATATTTACATGGGGAAAGTTCCTTGTATTCAGAGTTGAGTTACGCACTTGCTTGGTTGATTTTCTGAGCTCTCTGTTCAGATTATTAAAATCACTTGCGTGTCGTTCATGAGACGTTTTCAAGAGCTTTGTCATTCATTTAACTCATTATTTCAATGAGTAGTTGAATAATAAAATAATGAATAATTACTCATTATTTATTATCTCAGTGTTTACACTCAATAACTTGTTATTTTGACGTTAAGTCTTTATTTCGATTTAGTATCTCTTTATATTACTAAGTCAAAATAACATTCATTCATTCATCTATTCATAACAATATATCTTGAAATAATGAGTTAGTAAGTCAAAATAAGATACTAAGTAAAAAATACAGACTAAAGCAAAATAACGAATTACTAAGTCAAAATGACGAAAAACTAAGTCAAAAATAATGATTTAGTAAGTCGAAATAATGAAATATTAAGTCAAAGTAATGATTTAGTAAGTCGAAATAATGAAATATTAAGTCAAAGTAATGATTTAGTAAGTCGAAATAATGAAATATTAAGTCAAAGTAATGATTTAGTAAGTCAAAATAGAAGGATAATATCTTGTCAGAATAAGTCAAAATAATGACTTCGCACTTGAAAAAAAATTTCACACCTTACAGTTCAGGGCTTCTGCAACTGTTACAGCTTGCACATTTTTTGTGGATGTTAACAAGCTTGCACATATTTAATATGTATGTTTTTCAGTTATATTAGCCATTTACACGGGCTACATTAGACTGGTGATGAATTGTGCAAGCTTTGAATAGTACACGGATCTTGTCCATAAAATCCCAGACTTTTGACCATTACTATGCATCCATGTGCTCAGGATCCATTCTGAGACCTCGACAGCATACCACAGATATACTGCGTGCTGAATCTCTTCAACACCCACGCTGGATTGTAAATAATGTCAATGTTGTACGAATTAATCGGTGGATCAGCTGCGAGAAGGAGCGAAGCTTGATACACATCAATGATCAGTAGCTTCTGTTTCTACAGACATAATCCAACACTCCTGCTCTAAGATAATCAGTCTACATGATTAACCGCTCTATCAGCTCTGTTAGATTAGAGCAGGAACTCAAGAAAGGAGTCTAGCAACAGGGTTAGTGATCACATATCAGATTAAATAAACACCACTTATCAGTACAATAGTAGTAGTAGTAGTGTTGTGTAGCCAAAAAAGTTGTTGTGGCTGGTTATCAGAAAGATTAAAAGGAGCAATAAGACGAACACCCCGCTACAAAATGTTTCTTTTATAACACAACTACGCACTCTTTTTCTGCATAAAGTTAAGGAAAACAGAGGAGTTCTTGCTTTGTAACATGCATTTTCTTGTCTTCAAGAGAGAAAAAAGAGAGACTGGTGAGGGCATGACTGTTTACAGCTGCTATAAATGGATAAAAACTATGATAAAAATAAAACATTGTTAGTGTTGGTGAATTGCTGTGATAGAAGAGGAATAAAACAATTCAGAATATGCTATTGTAGGAAAATAATCAGTAAGAGTAACTCCGCTTCCTCACATCACCCCGTTGTTGATTATTTTCCTAAATCAGCACGACACAGTGTCTTTTATTCCTTATATATTGACTAGCCATTCATCAGTGTCTAATCTCATGGGAAATTCATACAAATTAGAACAAAAACAGCTAAATACCTCTTTTCATTAATAACACCTCCATCTTCATGTTGCCTAAAATCAAAGAGCCATATTCAAAGAGTCTGCAACTTAAGTCCAAAAGTTATATCAATATTTACATGGGGAAAGTTCCTTGTATTCAGAGTTGAGTTACGCACTTGCTTAGGTTGATTTTCTGAGCTCTCTATTCAGATTATTAAAATCACCTGCGTGTCGTTCGTGAGACGTTTTCAAGTGCTTTGTCATTTATTTAAATTAGTAACTCATTATTTCAAGATATTATCTCAGGCAATGTCACGGGGTTTTATTTATTTATTTTTTGCTTTCAAATGAAGTCGTAAGAAAAGATACAAGCGCTAGCGTAACATCATAACAATCTTAAACTTCATAACTTTTCATAATTAAGTTGTACTAAGAATTATGATAATCTGTGTCTTATATTTTAAATAAAATATTCGTCATGTCCAAACATCACATCAAATATGGATCAGAAACCCAATATTCCGAGCTAACACGCTCAATACCGATACACTTTGTTGATTATTTTCCTACAGCAGCATGACATGGAGAGTTTTATTCTCAAGTTAACTTTGCTATTGTGAATGAAAAATGCCAAGTTAATATTTCATACTGATGGAATTTCCCTTGACATGACACAGGATTTCATTTTGCTTTGCATCCATCTAAAACGAGGAAAACTATATTGCGTGTATTAAAATATTAAAAACGCTCAATAGCGCATCAAGTTTATGCATTATTAATATTGTCTGTAGTAGCTTTACAAAAACTTGGCACAAGCAAATATGTGTACATGTGACCCGAGAGTAAAACTCAGCCGTGTAGGTTATTGTCAGAACATGGCGTCTGTTAATGCATTCAGGATGCGGAAAGTGGAATAATGTGAAGAGAAAAAGCCGGAGGGAAGTCGGAAATGGAGTTTCACTCTGCGAGCCAGTACACAACCTACACACAAATATACAACAGCTAGTGCAAGGTTCAGTGTCTGTTCAGATTACTTATTTATATGCCGTAAATTTCACTTCATCAACATTAAATGTAACTAATTCCACGAGGCAAGAGACGCTTCCCAAAGTTAATGAGCCTCTTGGCAATCACGGAGGGAGAATTTTCATTCCTTTAAGTGCTTTTTTCCCCGTGCTGAATAATCTAACAGCAAATTTTACTTCTTTCAAAATTATAATCTTTGATCAAAGTGACATGTTTGATTACATTAATATTTCAGCGTTGACACTGACAAACGCTAATTTTTCACTATGTTACACTTAGAGCTGAGTGACATTTGATCAGGTTTGTGTCATGATAAACACTTGAAAGTCATGCTCTGATTTGTGTTTATGCTTGAAAAAAAAAAGAAAATCCCAATGTAAGGCTGCATTTGAAGCCTTTTTTTAAAATAATTTCTGCATTACCATCTGTGTTGGATGCAAAGAAGTGTTAAGAAGTGGGCGGGGCTTATATTTGACGTTGTTAATATCAGGGTACAAATCAGAATTAGCAATAAACACAGAAACTGTGCTTTTCACAGAAATCAGCTTTTTCCTATTATCGAATTGTAATAATTATATTTGAAAAGTAATCGAAGCAGCAACTAGCTAGTAGTTTTAGCCTTTTACTCATACATGTATGTTTGGGGTTTTTTGTGGCAAAAGGAACAAAAAGTGGCTATAGTATGACTGAAATAATAAGAAATTTTAAGCAATGATGGCTGCGGAAACCAATCAACAACTCCAATGGCAACAATCAACAACTCCAATGGCAGGATGGAGTTTTTGACAGAATTTCTTTATGTATTAGAAGATAAACTAATCTCAGAGAAAGAGTTTCTATTGTTGCACATGTCAACAGATCAGTTCATTTAGATTTATATAAACAAGGTAAACCTAGCTCATATTCTCTTTTATCCTTTGGGGGTTTGTGTGATTAATGGGCTACTTGCACAAACACTTCCTCGGTATAACCAAACCAGCACTTCTTTTGGCACAATGGTGTTTAGTTTACACCCGGTGTCTGCAGGAGCTCCTGAAAATGAACATCCATGTCAAAATGAACGTTCCTCATACATGTAAGAACATTCGTAAACCTCCTTTTAGTAAGCCGGAGAAAGGCATTAGACTGTGTGATTCATCATACATAAACAACTATGAAGCTAAGAAAATACCTAGTAATAGAGACAAACACCCAAGCTAACGTTAGCCCGGCACTATGACGTCACTGTAAGACTGAAAAAGCAAACAGTAGACATTGCTTTCTCGCTGTACTGCTGGATGTAAACAGTGCTACTGGAAATACGTCACAGCCCTGAGTCCAAAAAACTGTGAAATTAACTTTTTTTTATGTTGAGTTTCGATATTTTTTGACCAAATTTGTGGTTTCTTCCTGTTGTATTTTGCCTTAACATCTTAAAAATCATAGAATTAAAATGTTTATGAAATGACGGATATTTAACATCACACATATATCTTTTTAAATATTTAAACTCACATTAGCAGAGGCATTATTAACAAGGCTTTTAGCTGGCTAACAAGAACTGCATTAAATAATTAGCTTGAATGGTGTGGCCAAGTGAAGCACTATTTTGTTAATTAGGGGCTTTGGGATCAACTTTCTCAATCTAACACTTAATTCATCCTGTGGTGTATAACCTGAGGCTGATTAGCTGTGTGTTATGATGCATGCCGTGATTTCAGAATTTTCCCGTGTAACCCGATACAGATCTGTTGTAACCTGGACTGGGACTTGATTGCTGTCCTGGTGCCAGGAAGGGACATCCCAGCTCTGTTGAACTTCCTCACAGAAAACGTAGAGGAGAATCGAAAACTCCAGTGGAAAAGAGCTGTAAACAATAGCAGATTTTTTTTATAATAAAAGAAAAAAATAACTGATGGATTGGATTACTGGTTTTCTGGTATTCCCATGGGCTTTTGGGCTTTATTGGTCTTGATATCAAAACTAAAAATTTAATCTCTCACTAAAGACACACTGACGTTCCCTAGTGGACGTTTATCATCCGAAGGGGTTTCATCAGTGCAGGGTTAAACGTGTGTCCAGAATGATGAAAAACGGTGCTTGCTGAAGTCACCGCTACATTTATATACAAAAAATGTACTTGGAGCTACCTTTCAACTCCAATTCCCATTTGGAAAGTTAGCATTTCTCAAGAGTTGGAATTCTGTGATGTAATTTCAACATGGCCGCCCTCATAGTGCAAAGTAAGAACAAGAAGAGCAGCGTGTTTACGTACTTTAAATAAATTTAAGTTTCTGTTTATATGTTGCTGTCACAAAATGCAGGAGGATAATTGGATATTGAAGGGTTAATTTATTTTTGTGGAAGATTTTTGATCAAATTGCATATTTTTATGTTTTTTGTATATATCCTACAGTGTGTATAAAGCTACAGTCTTACTGAGTGCCTTTTTTCCCCCCAACGTCAAACATTTAAGCTTGATGTGGGAAGTAGGAATTTGGAAAATGTAGAATTTATAGTTTTCCTGAATGCAGCATGTATTCACACACAGGAAGGCACTGAATCATGTCCAAACTGAATTTTTACACTGAATGTTGCTCTCCATCTGGATGATTTTAAAGGTGTTGTCCTGCATGTCCTATAATCCTCAAGTGTATCAACAGCTAAAAAAAAACAGTGGACAAAGTAAGTGGTTTTGACTAAAGATTTGATTTTAGTGGCCAGAAATTTGGTGAAGTCACAGAATATTTCTTCTCTTATTTCCAGTAGTGCTTTATTCCATTAAACCTTAACAAACTTTTGGGATTAGTGACTGTTAGCGTATGTTGGTATTTTAGAAATGCAGTGACATATTGCTGCTTCCGAAGCCAGTTTCTCTACAGGAACCTTCACAGGTATCAACACTCGGCCTTCTAAACCGCGGACTGTTAACACAGCAAGGCAGATCTATACAGAATCAAGTTACCTTCTATTTTCAACACAAGTGCATGCTACACTGAAAACCCTAACAAGTTGACTGTGCTCAATCGATTGAGTAAACTCTTTACCTTAATTTAACTGAGTAATGGGGTCTCCCAAAACTTGTACATTTAAGTTCACTTAACTTGATCCTCATGTAGACTGGACTTAAATTGTTAAGTTCACTTTACCTGGTGTTCATATAGAGTATTTTATTGTTTACTGAGCGTGAATCGAACCCAGGCCATGGCCGTCGCATGCTAGCTGCTAGTCTACCAGGGAAACAGTGTACTGCACTAAATAATTTCATGTTCAGTTCAAGCGTACTTAAATACAGCATGTCCCAAAGGTTTCCATAAATAGGGGAAATTAACACTTTTTAGCAAAATGTAACTTTATTTACAAAACACCCTCTACATGATTGCCATTTCTTTGTAAACACACACTGAGTCGATGGGACGAAGAGGACTGCCTTTTGGAATTATCTACCAATCAGTGCATTTGTTTTCTTGTTGAACTCCTCGCATGGCCAATCACATCAATGAATCATGATTTTGAGTTCATAACACTTGACATCTTAGGTTTATGTATTTTGTAGGTAAATAAGTTAAACAAACATAGATTTTTGATTTATGGGTACAAAACGCAACATTTTAAGCAAAGTTTAGTCATGATTACTTGATTGTTTAAGTAAAGGCAACATTTGGGTTTACAGTGTAGGGGTTGCATGGACTGGTGGACGAAATCATTTACTAGTCGTTGCTGTGGGAATGTCGACTGGTCAGGATGGTGGACGAAGCAGTGAGGCAGACAGTAGAGGAAGCAGGAAAGTTAGTCGGAAATTTCAGATTTCAGACTGGATGACGCCAATTCTACAGTCAACTGCGCATTGTGTAAGACTATGCTAGGAAAAGACTTTTAAGGTTCTGCCTTAAATTATAAGGAGGTCTCTGTTGATGGACATGAGCTTCCATGCTGTGTGCTGTAAGTTTCAGAATCAACGATTTCAGCAGAGCTGTCCATACAAGGCCATTTCAAGAACTGATATGCCCTTAAATACTGTAATATTATAATTCTTGAACACTTATTGGTCTGATTTATTTATCTCCATCATTAACAGTGTAGGCTAAAGAAGCCTGTGTATGGATGTTCATTGAAATGCAGTTTGATGCTTTCTTTGCTGTTGTTAATAAGCATTTAACAACACTAACAAAGTAGGCTAAATATAACAATGTCAGGTTTTGCTTTAACTATGGAAAATTATTATTTTTAAAAAATTACCCATCAAATGATGCTTTCCAGAATTCCAGATTATCAAGAAATCTTCTCAGTCTTTGTTGCTATGTAATCAGTTCTCTCTCTCTCTCTTTTCATATATATATATATATATATATATATATGTATAGAGAGAGAGAGAGAGAGAGAGTATTGCCAGTACTTCCTACTTTTCTGAGCTCTTACCTTTCTTCATAATGAAACTAAAACTCCTACTCTGTTGGCCTTCTCATCCGTTTTTTTTTTTTTTTTAAATCAGCACAGCCATAATTCAAGGTTTCACTATAGCTTTATATGCCTCTACATCAAACCCAGCAGGAATAACGAACCTCCAGCACAAGCCGAGTTGAGAATACATTTCTGATTCGTCCATTTCGCAGACGGTTTGTGTCAGGAATTAAGTATGCCAGGGGTATTGTCTGCTCATTTGTGTCAAGAGAGAATGCCGATCTGTCTCTTTGAATCAGTCACAGAGAGCACTGAGGTCCAGCTGTGAGACAGGAAACAAAACGGCATTGCGGATCCCGAGAACGGCTCCAATTAAGACGAGCCGACAGGGTAACCTTTGGCGAGGGCCAAACTGGCATTTTCTTTGGCGTCTCTCGTCCAGGGCCAGACTGAAAAAAAAAGGATGGTAGGCTTCTGATGTGTCAGTAATTACTGCAGATTACTGTGGAGGAAGGGAAATTGGATTCAAAACACAATACCAGGGAATCTCTGTATTCGTTTAAGCGTCAGGAAACGCACTGAGGCCAAGCTTTCATTTACAGTAATGCTGATTATAGAAATCAAATTATGATATATGATATCTAACAGTTACGTGCATGTTTGCCAGGAAATTCATAAAACATTGGAACATACAACATACAATAGCTTGACTTAATACTACACTCTTGGAACAAAGGGGTTCCGCACCCCTGGGTTCAGCCTTATGTAAATCATTCATTCGTTTATTCATTTATTCATCCTCAGTAAGCACTTTATGTTGGTCAGGGTCGTGCTGGATCCAGAGCCACTCCTGCGAACGCTGGGCATGCGGCAGGAATACACCCTGGATAGGAACAGTTTATCGCAGGACACAAACACACATTCACACACTCATACACACCTAGGGGCAATTTAGAGTAGCCAGAATTTTTATATCAAAGATGAAATTACAAATATCCCATCACAGGTGTGGACAAATAATAAAGGTATTAACTAGGCCACTCGGGAAGTAAAACGCCAATTTACAGAATGGAAATGTAACTGACCAGGCTAAAAAATGCTAGCTATAGCGTATGGCGAGTTAGTTAGCTAGTTAAGTGCAGTAATGCAGACATATAAATACAAAGAAAATAAAATTCCTCTATAGAGTGTGACTCGCAAATTACGTCAAGGACGTTACTTTGATATTATTGTGAATCCATCTGTATTTTCTGATGTTATGTTTAACCTTGAGGTCAGTGCATGTAGTAAGCAGGAGAGTTATAGAGTTACATGATGGCTTTGAGGTGCGCTTTATTTTGCAAAGCTGCATGGTTTCCTGAAAATGTTGTCTGTTGTATGCTAATTAATCTGACTAATAAAAGACACCGGGCCTCGTTTATCAGTCTTTTGGTAAAGTTGTGTGTAAATGTTTGCACAAGTCATTTTCCACCAGAAAATTTATGAAAGTTTTGTAAACGCTGATTTTCTTCATACATGCGTGCCTATGTCGTCCCTTAAAACGCCCACAAAGTCCATAAAAGGTAAAGTGCATAGACAGCTGGGAGCACGAAATGAGCAATTAGGGTAAAGGCTGAAAAACAGAAGTGGTAGTTGTTTTGACTCACGCCTAAGCCAATAAAAATATTTAATAATATATAGTATTAATGACAATAAGCAAGGGCTAAAGTTGATAAAGTCGATGTTTACATGAGTTAGTGTTCTTATGCGTAAATCTACACACTCTCGGGAGCACGATGTTTTTCCGAAGTTACACGATTTTCATGAATACCTTCATGAGAACATTTTCATGAAATTTGCTGTGTAAACGCATGTACAAATGATTGACAAATAAATCAGTTCATATTCAGCTTAATACCTGAGCCCCGATGTGCGTAGTGCAGCAGCTGGTGGGATTCAGAACCAGTAGCTCATGCTGTAGTTTGATTGCTTATAGTACATTTGCTTTAAATATACGTATCACAAAAAAAAAGTCAGTAGTGAGTTTTTTTTTCTTTTACTGGCTGTTGAATGAGAGAAAAAAAAAAAGTGCTAGTCTACTGAGGCACCAGGTACCCGGGCTGCTGAATCATCCCCAATGTCATGATATCAGGAGTGTGAAAGTGAATTTGTTGACTGCTTTCTAATATTTTGCATGATCTTCCAATATCCTCACTCCTATATCTATCTATCTGAGTAGTTTTAGTGTTGTAATTGGCGTAGAAGTCAGTGTTAGCGAGCTCAGATCTCTGGTTGTTTGCTATTTACTTGTTAAAGTGTTGTGTCACTCAGGAGCCCCAGTGGAGCCACTTAACACCTGGCCAGCTGCAGTGAATAGCCTGAAGCTTTGGGGCGAGTTCAGATCCCCGAGCCTGTGAGGGAGGGCTGGGATGTGAGCTCTAAACGATCTGAGCCAAGCTCGTGGGATCTCCAGACTGAGAGCGGTGGTGATTAGAGTCGATGTGCATCTCACAGCATCTCCACCCACAGACAAAAACGAGACACTGCGTATAGATCTACAGCTCGGGGACCTCGGGGCATTCAGGCGTCGGCTGAATCGGATAACTCCTGACGTTCTCGAGCTGTTAGAATCATCTCATCTAGAGTTATTGCCTGATTTTCCATGCTTGCAAAGTTAAGCCTCCATGGATAGATGGCTGCGCTTCACATGAATGATTTTTCAATCAAGGGGCGCGTCCACACCAGCACATGAACTTCAATATGAAGCATAGGATGATTTGTAACAAAAAAAATTTCAGCCAGAAATAAAGCTTAATGAGGAGGCTGATGAATTACACCTGAGTGAAATGATGGATGGCTCTATGCTCAGCTTAAATGTCAGCGTGCGTCCACATCGAATACACAAACCTACACGAACACACCCACACACACACTCACACACAGCCTCTTTCTTTTTTACCTCTTTACTCACTCATTTGTAAAACACACTCACCCTCACCCTCACACACACACTCACCCTCACACACACTCACCCACACACACCACATTGTGTTTGAGTCACTACTTACTGCTCAGATACCTACAAGAGATACACCTATAAAAAGCACCTGAAATTAAACGCTCCAAATGATGTTCCAGTCCACTCGCCTGAAGAAACATTTTAATTTCACACGCTGATGAGAATCAAACAAGTAGGCCAACACCAAAACTGGAGCTGTGAACTGGTTTCGATGAGTTAAAATCCCCAGCTACCTGTAAGACAAAATAAAGTAAGTCAGAGACTAAACACTTTTATGATAGAGCATTAATACATTTCAGAGGCTGGAAAATATAACAAAATATCAATATCACAATGTATTAATACAGGATACGTTTTTCTGGGTGAGCAATATGATATCATAAATATCATATCATGATATTTCAAGACATTATGATCCACGATATGTGTACATGATCGTATATAGGTTTAGTAACAAACTGCCTGCAAAACAGCAGCGTTTAATTCAATATATGTGGAAAAAAATTAAAGATTCAATACAAAGTTATAGCATCAAATCAGTTGCCTTCAGTCAAGATGGGTTATAAATAAAAAATCATGATACACATGATATTATAGAAAATACAGTAGATTGGGTATTGTGAGAATTTTTCACAATATCAATATTAATGTATATGACAAATAAAACTTTTACCAAAAGTTTCACCAAAAATAAAGGCAATATGTCAAAAATATCCCAAAAATATTTAAAAATATCACAATACACAGTATGTATCACAATATATATTTGCTAACAAACTGCAAGCAAAGCAGTAGAAAAAATGAGTTTGATGACACTTTTATTTACATGCAAAAATTAATTATTTAACATTGAAAAGTAGGATTTTTTTTATTTGTAAAAAAATTACAATTTTAAAGACTGTGTAGAAAATGTTAGCATTAAATCAGCTTCGTCCAGAGTGTGTTAAATTAAAAAAATACAACATTATAAAAAGATATAGTGACACTGACAATATTATAGAAACGTGTATTATGTCATATTTTATCACAATATCAATATCATCATATTTCCCATATGACTCTATTGTAAATGATTGGATATTAAATTTCATTTTTGTATTTAGTTTTTTGGTGAATATTGAATAAAAAAAAATCTCTGTTTGTTTTGTTAAGCTAAGCTAGACATTGTGATATACAGTATTTGTATCATAACACCATCTATAAGGATCACATTTTTGTCTTATATCACAGCGCTGTTGAATTCTGGATTCTGATTGGTCAGAAGGTGTTGATTAATTTTCTGTAACACCAGCTGATAGTAGTGCAGCTGCAAATCGCAGATTTACATTAATGCTAATGTAAATTAGCATTGTTCTAATACATTCTGGTTTTTGTTTTTGTTTTTGTTTTTGTTTTTGTTTTTGGGGCAGTCGTGGCCTAATGGATAGAGAGTCGGACTTGCAACCTGAAGGTTGTGGGTTCGAGTCTCAGGCCCGGCAGGGATTGCAGGTGGGGGGAGTGAATGACCAGCGCTCTCTCTCCCACCCTGAATACCACGACTGAGGTGAGACCCTTGAGCAAGGCACCAAACCCCCAACTGCTCCCCGGGCGCCGCAGCAAAAAAAGGCTGCCCACTGCTCCGGGGGTGTGTGTGTGTGTGTGTGTGTGTGTGTGTGTGTGTGTGCACTTGGATGGGTTAAATGCAGAGCACAAATTCCTAGTATGGGTCACCATACTTGGCCACAAGTCACTTCACTTCACTTCACTTCTAGTTACAGCTCCTTCACAGGGTCGTAGATGGTGGACGTACTTATTATTTCATTGGATTATAAAGTACCTAATAGGTTCGTGTGAAAAGGTGTGTAAAGCAAACACTCTTTAAGTCATAATCAAATGGAGCGTCAGAATTTTTTTTTAAATCAAGTACTAAAATTACTGTAAAATGGTAGAACAAGCATCATATTGAGCACTCTCTCTACTAGTTAAATCCCAGTGCTTTTGGGAACTAAATGTAGCTAGATAACATTAGCAAGTACGTGATGTAGCCGTTTCGTAATTACAACTTGCAGGTGGGAAACAGGGCTATCTGATCATCTGAGCATGTAAAGATTCACGTAGGAGGCTCAACTTCAGGAAAGTTTGGTGCACCAGACAGACGACCTCATTTTTTTTAATAGCACAGAGTTTAAATCTGTATCATTACCACTATAGAGTCAAAACAGCAGTGCAGAGTCCACGAATCAATTAGAGATGCTTACCACGGCGGCACCCTTCTTACATTTTCCAGAGTCAGAAACGGAGAACAATAGATACTGACTCACAGTGATTGTAAATTAACCTGCTCTTGCAGTAAATTAAGTTATCTGCATTGTAAGACAAGTGTATTAGAGCTTCCCTTCCTGGTTAAAAGTTTTCCCCAGCACTCATCGCTTTGCTACTGAAGTGTCCCAGTTTGGAATTAGCTCCCCGTATACAGGAGTAGAGTGGGGCGTCCTGGCACCCTCGGGGAATACGAGCCATTTTGCGTTACTAAGTGTGTTCTGCTTACAGCATGTCTGAGCCAAGTAATCAAGAGCTTGATGATTACTTCACAAATTGGTTTGGGAGTGGCTAAAACGGGAAGTGAAACATGTAGCATAATTCTCTTCTGGACTGAAACGGGAGCAAAATGACCAACTGCAGGAGGATGTGTAATAAAGTAATAAAGTGTCATTGATGATTTGATTTCAGAACGATTGTAAATATAAAATGAGACTAACTATATAAACCCACACTAGGTACATCATGGACTGCAGTTGGAATCTTCTGGTTTCTAAAGTAGTGGTTCTCAAATTGAGGTCTGTGAAGCATGGTGGTGGTAGCATCATGTTGGACATTTCTTTCACTCCACTGGTTCTCTGACTAATGCCCTCCTTACCTGGTCACTGACTTTTGGTGGATGCTCTCCTCTTGGCCAGTGGTTCTCAAAGTCAGGTTTGTGAAGCATGGTGGTGGTAGCATTGTATTATTGTATTACCTTTAGCTTCTTGGTTCACTGACTAATCCACGCCTTACCTGGTCACTAACTTTTAGTGGATTGCTGTCTCTGAGTTTGGGAGTATTCATGAAATATAGCCAAGGGGGCTGTGATTTTGTTACAGTGGTGGAAATCACAACCCACCATTTTCAAATTAATATTTATTAATTTGTCTCAGGCTTGTAACCTGAAGGTGAACCTGGTGAACCTGAAGGTTGTGGGTTCGAGTCTCAGGTCCAGCAGGGATTGTGGGTGGGGGGAGTGAATGACCAGCGCTCTCTCCCACCCTCAATACCACGACTGAGGTGAGACCCTTGAGCAAGGCACCGAACCCCCAACTGCTCCCCAGGTGCCGCAGCAAAAAAGGCTGCCCACTGCTCCGGGTGTGTGTGTGTTCACTACTGTGTGTGTGTTCACTACTGTGTGTGTGCACTTGGATGAGTTAAATGCAGAGCATAAATTCCCAGTATGGTCACCATATTTGGCTACATGTCACTTCACTTCACTTCACTTCATATAGTTATTAGCCTATTGGACAGGTCACTTAAATTTAATGGGTTTAATCCAAAACTCAATAACTCAAAAACAATTAGGTCTATAAATAAGTTCAATGTGTTCTGAGAGGGGAAAGTTCAGGATTTAAAAGCACCAAGGCTCCAATAAATAAATAAATATTTAAGTAGTTGGATTATGTTCATTAAATCTGTAATCAATCTCTGGAATTGTTTCACAGTTAAATGGGTCCCTTAAAGTTTGAGAATTCCTGATCTAAAGCAGCACGTGTGCAACCTTAATGACTGTGAGGATTATCTGGATTCAGATCTCTATGCTGCTTTGTAATATATTATCAGAATTATCAGCAACCTTTCACAAGAATGAGCAAATATAAAATATTTATGCAATGACTGATATTTTGTTCTTAAAAATATGAAGTATATATTCTACAGTGTTGAAACTGTATTAAATATGCACATTTTTTTGAATATCCATTACTTGACTTGTGCATGTTTGTGCAAGCTTTGGTGGTGAAAGCTCAGATCTTTGGTTTTTCCCTTGGTGATGGATGACAAAAGTATTTTACATGCTTATGAGCAATATAACCCAAAATCGGTCAAAGGCAAGAAGAAAGTTTCTGGAGACACTGGAGAGCAGTTTAAAAATACGGTTTTAAAGGGTTTGCATTTATTTAAAATATTTTTTTAAATGGAATGATGGCCATCCACCAAAAGGTCCAACAAATGGCAGTGACTGTTTAAAGAGGGCATTAGTCAGAGAACAGACAGCAACCAAAAGGCCAAGAGTAGCACGCAACATGATCCTACCAGCACCATGCTTCACTGTGGGATGGCATTCTTTTGGCTAAGTTGAGTTTTTGCCAATTTGAGCTAATTTGAGTTTTTGCCAAAAGTAGTGCTTTGTATCAAGGCGTGAAAGTTGGATTTTGCTCTCATCAAATCAGATAACCTTTTTGCAAATGTTTTCTGAGTCTCCAACAGGCCTTTTGGGAGACTCCAAACAAGAGCTCGGCACTTAGCCATGAAGCACAGCTTTGTGGAGTGTCCAGGCTATGGTTTTTCTGTGAACAGCTTGTCTCATCTTTGCTGTGCATCTCTCCAGCTCTTTCAGACTTAAGCTTAGCCTCTTGCTTGCTCCTTTGACTCAGTCACTGAATTTTGGTAGACGACCTCCTCTAGGCAGATTTGCACCCATTCTCTTTCTATTTTATAAATAATGGATTTAACATCGCTCCATGCATGTTCGAAGTGTGAGATACATTTAGAGAACTTTGCCCTGGACTTGTTTTGATAGTTTCTTTTTCAACATGATGGTGTTTGTTTGGGTATGATCTAGAGAAGTCATAAAACATTGATATATTGATTATTGATTGGCACATTATTTTCTCATTGCGTCTTTGAGACATCGATGGTTTAATATTACATTTAAATGGGTAATTAATATAACTAGTAGTTTCATATTGTAGTAAATTAGACTACCGTTTAATATTGCCTGGCTTAATAGCTTTGGGGTGGGGTGGGGTGGGGTGCGGGGGATATAATAGATCCTGTAGATATGACTGATCTCCGTCACTCCTCTGACACATAATTATGCTCTATCTGGTGGGTCTTCCTGATATGACACTGTATACATAATAATATACATTTAGGCCTGCACTATAGATTTAAGGATGTGCTGCAGGAGCCAGTATTTATATTCATCTGGATAATCATTGGGAAACTTTCCTGATTATTGATACATGAAAAAGCCATCGATCGCAAGCCTAGTATGTTCTCTAACAAGCTCTGGGTTCTTGATATTTATATTGATTATACTAATATATACAGATTGACTCCATTCAGCTAATTATGTGACTTTTGATGGAAACTGGCTGCAACAGAGCTAATTTATGGGTTGCACAACAACCACTTCAATATTATGGGCTATTTTGTGTAGACTGATGACATAATCTGAATTAAGTCCATTTCAGTTTCAAGTTGTAAAATTACAACGTGTGGGAATGTTCAAGGAGGCGTGAATACTTATGCAAGCCAATAGCTAATGCACTTTTTTGTAAGCAGACAGGATTTAGGGAGCATGACTTATAGTCTGAAAAATACAGTAAGTAAAGCAAGTGCAGACAGCTCTGATACCTCGGAGCCTGATATGAGGCTGAAAGCTGGTCTTCTGCCCTCACTTGAGAATTATGCTTTAACAGCTAGACAGATAGATAAGCTTTTCCAAACATTCCGTATTTGAATGGATTTATTGCTTTTCACCGTTGAGGGGAAATGTGTGGAACTCGGTGAAAATATAATACAAAAGTAGAGTAAAAATAAACAGCAAACTTGACTGACAAACAGTAAAGCGTGTGTCCTAACGGTCGTATTCAGAAATAAATGAATACTGAATTTGCATGATATTATTCAGACCTCAGAGATAAGCTCTACTCTGAGAGTTACATGTTTTTTGTACAGACGGTACAGAGTTTGATTTGTATCAGTTATGTGTGATTCTGCCGATCTTATGCCTTGTTCTTGCACATTTGCTATGATCACAAAAACAGGGCTCTTAAAAATATATCACCTACATTGTGAGTTATATAACCAACATGTGCATTAAGATTTCCTCAACAACCCTTGTCTTTCAATTACATAATGTTAGAAAAATAAACGTAGGTTTAACAGCCTGCACTTAATATTTTCAGAGTCATTGACTCTCCAGAAAGATTTGGCAGCAGATCGAGTACACTCATCCAGAGAGCACCAGTCAGCAGGATCAACTGTCTATTCATGTGTTAATAACGTTTGGGATTCATGCTGCGCTACAGGATGACAACCGTGACAAATCCTTGATTGCAAGAGTGCCATCAAAGCACAAAGAGAGAGAAAAACATCTCCGCCGCACAGTTAAGCTAATTGCCGACTGCTTGCCAAACAGGATGTAATTACTGGTAAACTCCTTCCAATAGATGCGGTTATGACACTATGACAATTTTCCTAATAGACTGATACATGTATGGTGTAATATTTGTGTCTTTCAGTTTAGTGATCGTAGGAAGGCAGGAGAATGAGGCACCTGAGCAGGTGGAAAAATTCACCACAAATATTGTGACAGTTATTAGGAAAGTCATTTTACAGAGCTCTGTATTTGTGAGCATGCTCTGTAAGCACACTGAGGAGTACGTCAATCATGACTCCAACTACCCTTACCTGCCCTATCCTGCTCCTCTACAGTCCATCTCCACCCCACTCCTAGCCCTCCCTACCCTGTCCCTCTCTGTCCTGCCCTGCCATGGCCCTCTCTTACCTTAGCCATCCCTGTCCTACTCTGCCTCATCCATGTCCCAATCTGCCCCATCCCTGTGCCACTCTGCCCATCCCTGTCCCAATCTGCCCCATCCCTGTGCCACTCTGCCCGTCTCTGTCCCAATCTGCCCCATCCCTGTGCCACTCTGCCCGTCCCTGTCCCAATCTGCCCCATCCCTGTCCTACTCTGCCCATCCCAGTCTTACTCTGCCTTGTTCCTGTCCCACTCTGCCCCATCTCTGTCCCATTCTGCCCCATCCCTGTCCCAATCTGCCCTATCCCTGACCCACTGTCCCATCCCAGTCTTACTCTGCCTTGTTCCTGTCCCACTCTGCCCCATCCCTGTCCCAATCTGCCCCATCCCTGACCCACTGTCCCATCCCAGTCTTACTCTGCCTTGTTCCTGTCCCACTCTGCCCCATCTCTGTCCCATTCTGCCCCATCCCTGTCCCAATCTGCCCTATCCTTGACCCACTGTCCCATCCAAGTCTTACTCTGCCTTGTTCCTGTCCCACTCTGCCCCATCTCTGTCCCACTCTGCCCCATCCCTGTCCCAATCTGCCCCATCCCTGACCCACTGTCCCATCCCAGTCTTACTCTGCCTTGTTCCTGTCCCACTCTGCCCCATCTCTGTCCCATTTTGCCCTGTTCCTGTCCCACCATGCCCTATCCCTGTCCCAGCATGCCCCATCCCTGTCTCACTCTGCCCTGTCTCACTCTGCCCATCACTGTCCCACTCTTCCCCATCCCTGTCCCATTCTGTTTAATTCCTGCCCCACTCAGCTTCATCCCTGTCCCACTTTGCACTGTCCCTGTTCCGTATTGCCCCGTCCCTATCCCCCTCCCCTCCCCCCGTCTCTGTCTCACCCTGCCATGAACTTGCCCCTCCATACTCCACCTTCATCCATCCTTACAACACCCCTTTCCCTCCCAACACCACTCCCCATCCCTGTCATGCCCCTTTCCCACTTTGCCCCATCCCTGTCCCATCGGTATATATTTCACTTGTTGATTTATAAGCAGTTGTGCTGTTATTGGAAAATAATCAACTTCAGGGCTGTAACAGTAACTCAGCTTCACTGCACCACACCGTAGTTGATTGTTTTTCTCTAATAGCACACCCTCAAGTGTTTTATTCTTTACTTAACCGTGTGTCAGGCGCAGGGTGAACAGTTAGTCAGGCAGGACTCAGAGTCATGTACATACCCTGCATATCCTCATGGCACATCACTGAGTCTGGGATTTAATATAAACTATTTAGACCTGTTTATTGCTGCAATTATACAGTGACTCGTTTGCTACATTATTTGTGCACTGAACTGTGAATCGGAAATCTTTCAGAGCCTAAACGTGTTGCCTGTTTTATAGCCGGTTTTACAGCCTACTTTATAGCCCACTTAATGAGTGTTGAAGGTATGGAGCACATTAGCATGGCAATATTTAATTTGTGTGTATAGCAGGTTTTGTGTTCTAAACCTACTGGCTGAGAGCTGCTGAAGAAAAAAACTGGATGTTAAAGAAAAAAAAATGTGCTGCTAATCATATTATTTGTATTTAAGGAATAACACGCAATGGGTGTGTTATAGGAAAATAAGCCACACTAGGGTGGTGTGATGGAGCGGGGTTACTTTTACCACCCCAACGTTGATTATTTTACTTTAACAGCTTGTGCCAAAGTGTTTTATTCCTCATATACAACAGCGATTTGCCAGTGTTTACATCACCACCCCCACACTACAGTCACTAAGGTTGCTACATCCATGCACTGTAGCCTACAAATCATTTATGTAAATGAATAAAATAAATAAATTCATTGTTCATTCTTCTTC
Organism: Pangasianodon hypophthalmus; assembly: GCF_027358585.1. Classification (NCBI taxonomy): domain Eukaryota; kingdom Metazoa; phylum Chordata; class Actinopteri; order Siluriformes; family Pangasiidae; genus Pangasianodon; species Pangasianodon hypophthalmus. Next base: position 29,102,830 of record NC_069714.1, read on the forward strand.
TTGTCATTTAGATACAAAATGGAGAAGACAATAACATAGCATATAGTCTATCCTGAATCTTTATTCATGCTTGTTGTCATGGTGACAACATCCATAACTCGCAAAAGCCGTGATTTTAAACATTAGACAAAAACAGGTGCCAAATCTGTACTTGCTAATAGCTAAGCCTATCATAATTAAGCTAGCTTCCACATAGGCTTTAAATGTTTTATATAGACAATTTAAAGGCAGTCTGTGCCGACTGCCGAGTATTTCTGAAATACTTCAACCAGCTCATCTGGCACCAACATCCACGCTGCCACACGATTGGTACATGAATGAGCAGTTATACAGGTGTTTATGGATATCATGGTATGAAATTTAGCATTGTTATATGTCTAAGCTCACACAGAGCTCAAATCTGGCTCAAATCTTCAATAGTTAAAATCAAAATATGAGCTTTCCATAGGATTAGCATACATTTTTTCTACAGAGGTCAAAACCAAAGATGAGAATGTCTGTCTAGGGGCAGACGAGCTTATGTGAATGATCCAGTTTGCTAGAAAGGTCTTCCTATAACAGATAACATTCTTGGCACAGGCTAAAAGCAGAGACCGCATGTTAAGGCAATACTTGATTGATCATGAGAATTAGCGTACTTGCGGTTCTTTATTTCCTTTATAGCATTGCCCTTTGGTGGCTGTTTTATTCTCGTGACCTTTCACAAAGCGGAGTGTTTAAGTCTTTCTTTAGAGACTGCTACTCGAGGCTGTAAAGTATTAAATGTGAAACATTATATGGGCAGAAACTCTTTCATATTCAACTCTGCCTCGGTGCACTAGCGTTCTTTAGCCTCTGAAATGAGCCTCACACAGTTAAAGGGAAAGTTCACATGCCCCGATTCCCGCCGGACCAGCTGCCCTTATCGACGCCGAGCAGAGGTTTATTAGCACTCGGGCTTTGCTTGGTGCCAATTACACAGTGTGTGAAGAATGAAAGCCATGACCACTGGTGGACCAGCAGGCCGAGCTCCCATAATTCCCCAGGACCAGCATAGTGACCTTTTTTTGACGCCACGTCCCTGCTGCCGGAGCGCTCAACATAAACACACAGCCATATCGCGATCAGAGTAACTGGCATGCCATGACACACAGATACACACCTGAAACTGAAAAGGTCATCACATAGCGGTGGTGTTTAACACAAAACTCTGTGAAAGTGAAGAAGTCATACACTACATGAGTTGTGACATCAAAAAGATTAATATGATGCTTATGAAATAGTTACAGCTTTACCTTTGACTAAAGCACTGACATTGGAGACTCCTTCCATAAATGTTACACAAACTTCTCCTTACTTTAGGAAAACGTTAATATAGATTGTTTTTTTAATCCATTTATGTGGAGCGAGTCTCTGTGAATGAGTTGTTACTATAGAAACGAGACTCCATGATGGGGTTAATCCTAATAAAATGGCTCAGATCTTTCATGGGAAGACGATTTGGAGATGTGTGTGAGTTTTTAATCACTCTGATTCAGCAGACATGTACACAGCTGAGCTTTACTCAAGCCCTGGTGTGAAAGGATTTTTTTTTTTCCACCAGAGTATTGCACACAGCACATCGATAAACAACATGGTCGGCAAACAAAACCATTTTCACATTCACAAAGTTGCAGCCGGCTGCAATTGAGAGTTGTTTACCCTGATTAACTCGCAGGGAGGATGTTTTATTACAGCAATAAGTAAATGTGCTCTGAACGCCGATGGGGATTATGTTTGTCGAAGATTTTTAATAGGATCTCGAACAAACACAATCACAGTGCTGTGTTTCTTTGTTGTTGTTGTTGGGGTTTTTTTGCAGATTAGATGGTGCTGATCTTTCAGATGGAATATAAATGACACTTTTGTGAAACACCTACACGGTGGAGTGGAATAATATTGACAAAATATCAAGATCTGATTGCATATGACTAATGATCTGATTTTTTTGTCTAATGCAGAAGTGTGGATACTTTATCAGAAAACCATGCTATTCATTAGAATATACACTCTTAGGGGAAAAGCAATGTAAAATATCTAGAACTGTTTAATGTCCCTTTATGAAAACGCTGTAAAGCTCCTGTGAAGAACGTTTTTAGGAAGAGAAGAAGCCATAACTCTCTGAAGAACCCCTGAAGAACTCTTTATCTACCAGTGTATTCACAAAGCACTTACTGGAAATATGTGCGATTAGTCCGAGGTCTAATTTACAGATCCCTAGTACAGTTGAGTGCAAAAGTTTGCACCCTCCATGTTTTTTTGTTATTGTGTGAAAAAAATATAAGGAAAATTAAAAGAAAAATAAAGACGTTAAAAATGAAATAGGGATTCTGATCAGTCAAAAGATGTTGATTAAGTTTTTGATTAATTAATTTTGATTAATTGATTAATTAAGTTCCTATAACAGCAGCTCTGACAGTAGTCCAGCTACTAATCACAGTTTTATATTAACGCACTTGTTCTAATACGTTATCATTATGTGTGTAACTGTTCATTTATGTAACCTTTATGGAAGGAGTCTCCAGTGTCAGCACGTTGTAACAGTCAGAGGTAAAGCTGGAACTTTAAGTTTTCCGACAGTGAGTTTACTTTTTTATTATTAACATAAAAAAGAGAGGCTGGTGAAGGAACAGCTGTTTATAGCTGCTATAGCGTAAGTGCTAACCTGCTTCATGGACGTTCCACAACATTAAATGTAACTATAAAAGGATAAAACGTATGACATGTTCCTCATTAAATAAAAATTGTAATCGTTGACGAATTGCTGTGGTATAAGAGGAATAGAACACTCCGTGATATGCTGTTATAGGAAAATAATCAACATCAGAGTGGGAACTGTAACTCTGCATCATCACACCACCCTGTTGTTGATTATTTTGCTGTAACAGCATGACATGGAGTTTCTTTGGAGGTGTGTAATCATGAGTGTGTATGGAGTGTAATGTCCTGTGACGTTCTCTCACAGCTGTGTGTGTGTGTGTGTGTGTGTGTGTTTCTCTGCAGCCGTCTCCGTGTGAGTGGTGTCGCTGTGAGCCGAACAGCGAGGTGCACTGTGTGGTGGCCGACTGTGCCGTTCCTGAGTGTGTTAACCCGGTGTACGAGCCGGAACAGTGCTGCCCCATATGTAAAAACGGTAAGATCCACTTCCTGTTTCCTGTCGCACATAACCACACAGGATGGATACACAATTCCCAGCGGAATACCATAAAGCATTATGTTTATGCTCGGATCACGAAATCCATGTCGAGTAATTGTATGTAAATATGTTTACATTGTACAGCATGTACTGTATGGTCTAATGCTGCATATACTGTACATGATGTCGTTGCCATGGTGACACTGCCATGTACACAATGCTAACATGTTGGAAATGATTTCACCTACACCACAGAGCTTCATATGTCATAGCACAAAACATATCAGGACAATTATTCATATTAAATCAGGGTACTTTTCATTGTAGGTCATAATTCATCAAGTAACATCACCAGTGGTTTGCTAGCTAGCTAAAAATGCTTAGCTAATGTTAGCATAGTTGGCTTGTTCAAGCTCGTCCATGGAAAATGTCATAAACTAGTAGATTTTCTACACCTAATATGTCCATAATTTAAGACAAATTCATAGACTATTCATTCTGTTAGGGCAAAAGAAATAGCACCCTATAAAAAGTCGAAGAGTGAAGGCCTATTCAGATGGGATTAGTTTTACATTGGGTGGGGGAGGGGCCATGTAATTATTACTGGAGTATCTCTAGGTTTTTGTCTCATCTGAATCTGTCATTATTATTATTATTTTTTTATTATTGACTGTGTATGCATGTGTCTGGAAACATTATGCTGTATTTTACATTCTGTAATTGTACGTAAAAAAATAGGGAAGGAGTCTCCAGTGTCAGCACTCTCTTTCTTTCTTTGTGGTACAGCATGTTCACAAAGCTGTAACTTTTCTGACATCTTCAGGACAGAGGAGAGTACACACTGCAGTTTCTCAGTAACATGACAATCTGCGTCCAAGAGAAAGAAACAAAGAGAGTCTGGTGACCGAACGACCGATTATGGTGATATAACACGTGAAAACAGGAACTAAATAACTCGCACTGATGTATAAATGTAACTATAAGGGGATAAAAAGTACTAAAACTAGAAACTGTAATTCTTGGTAAATTCTGCTTCATTACACAACCCTGTTGTTGGTTATTTTCTTATAAGTGCATGATGCTAAGTGTTCTTAATAGTAGGCTCCATAATAGTAAGATTTAAAGGTTATGAAGGTTTGACATTTAAATGGCACACAATAAAATCTATAAAGACAAAGGAAAATACAATCTAAACATCCCGAGACATTATGTGATATTCTGCATGTTGTGTTTGTGTAACACATATCCTCCTACACAACCCGTGAATGACAGTTACAGATATACAAACAGTTGGATGTTAATGTGGTGTATTGACGAAATGCACCGCTGACAGATACAGAGGGAAATGAATAAGATGGCCTTGAGCAGAGGGAGAGAGAGAGAGAGAGAGTGTGTGTGTGTGTGTGTGTGTGTGGGTGGGCGTGTGTGTGGGTGTGTGTGTGTGTGTGGGTGTGTTCACACAAATCTACACAGTTGACCACAAGCCAGAGAAAGAAGAGCTGTGGTTAGTTCAGACTAAACAGAATACTATATATGCGCTGAATTATGGCAGGAATCATTACGCTATCGAGCGAGGCCGTGGTGAGTGGGATTAATTAGCCTATAGAGAGCGCTCCATCTCTGACGTCCTTGTCAGCAAAGGTCCAAACCCAAAATTAGAAATATTGGATTCCAATGGTCGGTTACACAGCAAGGGCATGTGAGAGAGAGAGAGCGAGAGAGAGAGAGAGAGAGAGAGAGAGAGAGAAAGGCCTGAGTCAGCTGAGCCATTATCTGTACACGAGGAATCGAATAAAAGAAGCACAAAGAGCTTAAGGTTGTTTCTTTAAACAAGCATCATGTCATTGGAGTGACTAAATTTCACACCTGAAAGGAATCTAGTAAATCTGTAGTTATGTGATATGACCATATAATGTCAATATTGTGATGAATTAAGTCTTGATACACTTTTCTGTGATATCATTGCTAACTCTTTTTTAACCTATTTTTTAATATTTATACATTTTTTAAACTTAATCTTTTCAATTTAACATTTTTTTTTTTTTACAGATTTATTTATTTTTTTCTCTTTACTTTTTGCAGGTATTAAATAAACCTACCATCAAACTAGCTTCTTAATTCTTACGGTTTTAATGTTACACTGTTTTGCCGACAGCTTGTTACTTAAATTGTATATCATGATATATATCATGTATCGTAAAAATGTCCTTAAGTATCATGATATGATATTTTTTGTCATATCACCCACCCCATTAATACTTATATGCGAAAAAAAATGTCATTGATTACTCCATATGTAAATAAACGATTCGATTTTATGTCTATAACACTTTTAACAGTAGCCTTTGTCACAAAGCAGCTTTACAGCTTTACGCTAAAAACTGTACACTAAATAAAAATCTCAGTGAATTGACTTAATTCAAATGTGTGCATTGGTTCCTGAATTGAGTTACATTACCACAATTTGTTTTTTGTATCTCATGATTTGATCGTGTTTTTTTCAAAGCCCTAAATCAGGGGGGTCAAACTCAACCACAGAAGGAGCCAAAATTTAAAACATGGTCTAAGTTGCGGGCCACACAGGATTAACATTTATTCAACGGTTTAAAACTGACTTATGATTTAAACAGAAATGTGAATTTGAACAGCCAGACTACAATCATTTTTCTCAAAAAATAAATACAATTTAAAATAATTGTGTTTTTCATTAACAATACCTTCAAGCAAAATGAGAATGTTTGAAATATGAACCAGCTGCGTGTCCAGGTTCTTGTCCTTGTCCTGATGTTTCGTCTCATAGTGCCGTCTTATGTTATATTCTTTAATTACAGCCACATTAGCTCCGCAAACAAGGCACACAGGTTTACCTTCAATGTCAACACACAGGTACTCCAAGGCCTCCTACCTGTTTTGAAAGCCGATGTTTTCAAAGTCACTTTTCGTTTGGCATGTTTTGGGGGGCGGCTAGCTTAAATGTCACTGTATAGGCGCTGACCCACGCATTCACCGCTGACCACTGATGAGTGTGTCATTAAAGCAGCAGGGAGGAGGGGCTGAAGCTCACAGCTCTTTGCTGAGCAGCAGATGTTGCAGTGCATTGTGGGATTTGTAGTATGAATGGTGTGAGTGCGATTTACCAGCGGGTCATTAATCATAGACGTATGAAATTATCTCGGAAGCCGGATGTAATTGTATCAGGGGCCGGATGTGGCCCGCGGGCCTTGAGTTTGACATGTCTGCCCTAAATAAAATCAAATTCCTCGCTTTCACCTGAGCTGAGGATCAAACGCAGATCACTGGCATTCTGCAACATTTACATTGCCACTGCACTTTTCTATCACACGCTCTAACTGTGTTGATTTACTACTGTAGTTATTTCTTCCCGTCAGTGCCAATGTCCTCGTCAGATTTCATAAAGTAGCTGGTTTACGTTAATTCTACGTGAATTGATCACGCTAGTGATTAGAAATATGTTTAAATTAAATTTAGTAAGCAATGAAATCATGTTTTGATAAGAAACTGTGTTTTATGTAAAATATGTGTAATACGTTCTCTTAAATCTGACTAACCATATTTTTTTTCAGTTTAAGTGAAGCTATAAATTAACGTAGCGTAACGCTAGTACAACATCATTTTGGCAACCACGCTGAAAAAAATGTCATCTTAGCAAGTGGATCTCTTAAATAGAGTTACATTTATCTAGCATTTCTCTACAATAAACCAAATATAAGATTATTAAATCTGTTTCTAGATCTATTTTTTTTTTTTTTTACTCATTTCAAGTTTGAAATAGTTTTATTATATTGGGAAATAATTTTGCTAATTTTAAGCATTTATTTCTAAAATAGAAGTAACATGATTTGCCAATAGAATAAATTTTGAAGCTTGAAAAGAGTAAAGAATGTCTAGAAATAGGTTTAATAATCTTATATTTGGTTTATTGTAATATTACAGCGAGAAATATTGGATAATTTTGATTACATTCAAGATATTTTCATTTGATGAGTAAATATGTCTCGAAATATGCTTAATGATCTTATATATGTGGTATATAATAATTTCATAATGAGAAATTCTAGATAACTTTTCTTTATGCAAGATATCTTACAGTGTGCCAAGTACATTTGAAGTCTTGCATGGAATCCGGGACTTTGTTGGAGGTATCATTTGTGAGAAATTTGAGTCGATTAAAAAAAAAAATCCTGCTCCAGGAGCTGCGTTTAAAAATAAAGACACGAGAAAGCCTCGTATGCTGTAACTGTAGACGTAAGATCAATCAGATGCTGCCTTGGAGCACAGTTTGACCCCTGAGTTCTTCTACAACAATCATCAGAGTGCTGTAAGGTGTGGAAGCTAAACAAGACATTGTTGGCCATGTAATCCCACACACACACACACGCACACACACAAGTAGCCTGCAGCTAGTTGCGGGAGCTAATGCGGGCAGACAGGACACAGTGACACACTCACGGCGGTGGCATTCTGGGAGAACGTATTAGAGCCGCTGCCTGAGGGAATCAGTCAGTTCACGGATTCTCACAACAGGAAGAGAGATGAGTATTCAAAGCTTAACTCTAAAGCGTTCCGGCGTGTCGACGGGCCTTTACCGGAATTAATTTCCCACATCTCAGATAATCTTATTAAGTCTCGCATCGCTGCATCGTGAGAGGAAAGAAATGTACATCCGGTTAAAAAGTACCTGTGAGGAAATGAAATATCATCTCCAACTTCATCAGTACTCGATCTATTCACGTCTGAAGAAGCATTGCTCTCAGACGGCTTACCGCAAGCTGTCATTTAATCAGGTGGAGATTGCGTTCATGAGACAGCGAGACAGACACAGAGAGAGACACGTCGAGAGTCACTCATCACTGCAGCGGCGGAGATGACAGAAGATCGACACTGACATGGAGGATGCCAAGCCTCAGTCAGTCAAAAGAGTCACACATGGCAGCGTCTTCTTCTCCAGCTCGACTCCTCATTTCCTGCTGTGTATCGCTCACATCACGCCACACACACACATTCACACACACACACACACACACACAAAATTGTCATATTTAACATGTCTTATTTAGTCCCGTTTCAGTTTCTTCATACTAAAGCACTGCTGAATTCTGGACTCTGATTGGTCAGAAGGTGTTGATTCATTTTCCATAACAGCAGCTCTGACAGTAGTGCAAATCACAGGTTTAAATCAATAATCAATGCCCTCATTCTAATACGTTATCGTTTCTATAGTAACAGCTCATTCGTACGATGGATCCTCCACATAAACGGACGCACTGATGTTTCTATACTAACTATAGTGTAGTAAGCAAGTATGGAACTTGTGCAGAGATAGTATATGAAGCAGTACTTGTAGACGTACTGTATTTATGTTATCTATACTTTATATACATATATATATATATATATATATATATATATATATATATATATATATATATATATATATATAAAATACTGCATTCAGGTTCACTGACAAAGTTATTGTTATTTTAGCTGTCTACCTCTGTATATTGGAGTTGAAATTAAATAAAGAATCACAACTAATTGGACAAACTAACAATCATAAAATTAAATGACATTTTTAATACTTGTTTGCAAATCCTTTGCAGTTAATGACAGCCTGAAGTCTGGAACCCATAGACATCACCAGAGGCTGGGTTTCTTCCCTGGTGATGCTCTCCCAGGCCTTTACTGCAGCTGCCTTCACTTCCTGCTTGTTCTTATGCCGTTTTGTCTTCAGTTTTACCTTCAGCAAGTGAAATGCAGCTCAGTTGGTTTCAGCTCAGGTGATTGACTTGGCATTGCAGAACATTTCATTTCTTTGCCTTTAAAAAAGTCTTGGGTTGCTTTTGAAGTAAGCTTCGGGTCATTGTCCATCTGCACTGTGAAGCACCATCCAATGTGTTCTGAAGTATTTGGTTGAATGTGAGTACATAATGTAGCTCTATACACTTCAGAATTCATCCTGCTGCTTTTTATCAGAAGTCACAACATCAATAAATCACTTCTACTGGCACCCAGACACACCCACACCATAAGATGAGGTGGTACGCTTCAGATCCTGAGTGGTTCCTGACCTTTTCCATACTCTTCTCTTCCCATCATTCTGCTACAAGTTGATCTTAGATGTTGTTCCAGAACTGTACAGGCTTTTTTTGACATTTTTGGCAAACTCTAATCAAGACTTCCTGTTTTTGAGGCTTACCAATGGTTTACATCTTGTGGTAACCCTTCTCTATTCACTCTGGTGAAGTCTTCTCTTGATTGTTGACTTTGACACAGATATTCCTACATCCTGGAGGATGTTCTTGATCTGTCCACCTGTTGTGAAAGGTTTTTCTTCACCAGAGAAAGAATTCTTCTGTCATCCACCACAGTTGCTTTCTGTTGTCTTCCAGGCTTTTTGGTTTCCCTGAGCTCACCAGTGAGTTCCTTCTTTTTAAGGATGTGCCAAATAGTCGATTTGGCCACACCTAATGTTTTTGCTCTCTCTGTGATGGATTTGTTTAGATTTTTTTAGCCTAATGTTGGCTTGCTTCACTGGCAGTGACGGCTCTTGGACTTCATATTTTTAATAATACAAAATAATTTAAAAAGCACCTGTGTCCCTGCATTTCATATCATTAGTGTTAGCTAGTATAAAAAGTCTTAATTTGAAAAAGTTGTGGTCAAATGCTTCCAAGGTTACTTCCAAAGTTCAGATGAATGAGCCTCAATTTCAGCCAGAGCCACCAGATTTTCCCACACACTCTATGACTTATTAATTTAGTTGTAAATACTTTTTTTTTCTTGTGGATAATTTAGATATGCCATTGGAGTTACACCTTTCAGTCTTCCTGTAAAATCATTTTTACAGACTAGAAAAAGGATTTAATAGAAATGTTTATTTATGCTGGTGTGATTAATGATGTGTGCTGTTGATGCCATCTTGGAAAATACATTTTTAATAGATGTTTGTTATTGGTGCAACAGCCTGTGCTTGTGATACCAGTGGCAATTAATAACTCCAGTGACTTCAGGAATATTGTTTATTCAGAATGAATTACAGTAATAATTTCCAAATACAATATGAAAACAATTCAAAATTTGAACATTTTCTGGTCAGTAAGTTGGCATATTATAAATATATATATATATATATATATATATTGTATATATTGTATATATTGTATATATGGCATGCAGACATTAAATGCAGACAAATAAACAAGTAATGATCATTATTTGTTAATGAAAGGTCATTTTAAAACACTACAATAAATGGTTTAATCACATTTTAATGAAATATCAATGAATGTCTACTCTTGGTTTGAGATCTGGGTTTCATCTGGGAAGACTGCAATTGTTGTTAAAAAAGAATAAACCAACATGGAAACCAGAGAGCTGTCTATGGGAGAAAAGCAAGCCATTTTGAAGCTGAGAAAAGAGAGAAAACTGATCAGACATTGATCAGATCAACCAATGACAGATGACATGAATTGATGACAAACATTGTGAGAGCTGTGAAGAAAAACCCCAAAAACAAGAGTCGGTGACATCACCAACAACCTCCGCAGGGCAGGGGTGAAGGCATCACAATCCACCATTTGAAGAAGACTTTGAGAGCAGAAATATAGAGGCCACACCACTAGATGCAAACCACTGATCAGCAGTAAGAATCGAAAGGCCAGATTGGAATTTGCAAAGAAATACAGAGATGATCCACAAAAGTTCTGGAACAAAGATTAACCGCTACCAAAGTGATGGAAAGGCCAAAATATGGAGAAAGAAAGGATCTGTTTATGATCAAAAACATACAAGCTCATTGGTCAAGCATGGTGGAGGCAGTGTTATGGCTTGGGCTTGCATGGCTGCTTCTGGAATGGGCTCACTAATCTTTATTGATGATGGAACTCATGATGGTAGCAGCAGAATGAATTCAGAAGTCTACAGAAACATTCTGTCTGCCAATTTACAGAGAAATTAATCCAAAGTAATTGGGAGGATCTTCATCATGCAGCAAGACGATGACTCAAAACACACTGCCAACACAACAAAGGACTTCATCAGGGGAAAAAAAAAGTAGAGGGTTTTAGACTGGCCAAGTCAATCACAAGAGCTTAATCCAATTAAACATGCATTTCACCAATGGTGCCATGTTGTAAGTTGTTTAACACATCTAGAGGTAACTATCAGGAAATTCTGATCTGTCATCTCACATTTCATCTTTCAATCTCAAACCCAAATCTTCAAAAACAAAATAATTGGCTTTGCCGTTCCAATACTTTCAGAGAGGACTGTAAGTTCTACTGCACAGCTCGCAGAGATATTACAGTATAATTGTAAAGTCTGATACTACGTGACCATCTGTTGCTCATTAGCTACAAAACAAAGCATGCACAGAAAGCTGGCAGGTTCATAAGCGTGACACATGGAGTTAGCGCCGAGCAATCGGTTCTTGAGTACAAGCCAATATGATGCACTGTCCTCGTTTCTCGTCCCTCGCGTCCCAGGTGATGAGTAAACAGGTTTGGCAGTGCTGAGTCCGTCACACATCCTCACACCCACCTCCACTGCCATAGTGCTACGCATCTAACTAGTCAGTTTTTTAACTGGCAAAACTGAAGACAGGACTGTAAATAAACGTAATGAGTTATTAGGTGTAACTAGTTTCATTATAAAACTTAAATAAAATGATACAAACTACATATTTATGTAGAAATAGCCCTGATAAACAACACAATGTTTCATTTTCTTAATGTATTTACCCATTCATGACATTCACGACGTTATCTATTCATCAGCATGGACAAGGAAGGCTAAGGTTCTTTAGAGAAAGATGTTTTGTTGCCCTGAAGTCAGACAGCAGGCTATTAAGGTTCGTATAGGACTAAGCCAAAAGGAAATACATATTATGAGCTACATGGCAATTTGTTTTTGTCGATCTTTAAGCTTTCCGACAGACATTTAACTGTTTTTACGAGAGGCCAAAAAATTTAATCTGCGCCTGTTTTGGGTTTGTCCAGGTTCAGCATTGAATTTATTTGTGATGTCACACTCCACAATAGTGATTAATGACTCATATGTATGTAGACATATGAAATATGGGCTTTAAGAATTTGCAATTTTTCCTAAGAATTATTTTTACCTAGCCTATTAGGTTCAAATGTTATAATTTTATTGTGTCAGCTGTATACGGTGTTTTACGATCAAAAATTGCTTTAGTTGTGCTGTCCATTTATCTCTGTATCAGTGTTACTGTGGAGAGGTGTGTATCGTTTGCCCAGCAGGCAGATCATTTTCCCATCACCCTGCTCACCAGCAGCTAAACACAGAGTCACGATACTCTACACACAGAAACCCAACAGTGTCCTGACTAATCTTATATCAGAATTGCGCCGATAAAATAATTCCTCTGTTTATACTGATTGAGTCATTCAAGTCTATTTCCATTCCTCCAGCAGAATGGAACACCAGTGTACTGCAAGAAAGGGTTAAATCGTCCAACTCAATAACTATCACGATAGTTTGAATCGAATGGTGATTCCTAATAAAATCCTCAATTGTCCTAAGCCAAGAGGTATTAAAGTAAAGTTAAATATAGGCAGTTAATGTTAGAAACTGAACTTGCTTTTTCAAATTAGATGGAGTTCATGCCTTCTAGGGAAGCAAACGAGACGCCTTGTTTTATGTATGAGTCTTTGCTTATTGAAACATTTTATTGAGGCAGGGCCAGAGATGCTCATCCTTAAGTTCAACACTCAGTCTAGTGGATTCTCCAGCTAGTGCGAACTACATTCTGTAGCAAGAGAAGGTCACAGCAGATGACGAATTGGCACAGTGCTTTTTTTGCATTGATGAATAAGATTGAATGCTAAATGCATTGACGTATAGAAGAAGAGAACTTTGCAATTTGTAACGAGTACTACAAGTACTGTCTACAAAGTATTCAATCTCAATAATACTCAACTACGTATAAATATTCCAAAATAATACTTAAGTATAGTAACGAAGAACCATTACTCATGTATTTATACTCCTGACTCAGAGAGAGTGAGAAGTGAACTTTCTGGAAAAAATCACTGCACCATTGGATATGCATTGCTTTTTAAAGAGCGATTTGTCCTTAAGTGCAGCTCTAAATGTTCCTTGAAAGTGTAGCGTCATAAATAGTGAATTTATATTAGGCTGAAAGGACAGTGAATGCGCTCCAGACCTCAGCCGTTTCACTGGATTTTAAACAAGTGGCTAATGGTTTCTGTAAGCAATATGAGGGGAAAAAAAAAAGAAATAATGCAATTTATCATGTTTGGCCAAAAAAAAAATTTCCCCTTCCTTGAGACTAATTACCAGGCAAAGTCACGGCAAGTTTACAGAAAAAGTGCAGCAGAAGAATAATGCTAAAAAGTTGGAGTCAAGGCCTAGTGGACATCCTCTGGTTTTTCTACAACACACACACACACACACGCGCGTACAGCACACGGTGTAACTCATTTCCAAAAAAAAAACAGACACACACGTCTATGACATGCACATGATAACTTTTTTTAATATACCAATGATCTGGAAGACAGCCTCCATCTGTTACTGATTTAAAAAAAACTGCTAAAAATATATTTTTTTCACTTCAACATTTAACTTTCATTCTTTGCTTTACTTTTACACACGTTACTTTTACACAATTTTTATTTTTATTTCAACATTTTTTACTTTTAACATTTTGATGTTTTATTATTAACATTTTTACTATTTTTTTTATTTTTTACTATGTTTCCTTCTTTATTTATTTATTTTTTTATTTCACACTGTAAAGCACATTGAGTTGCATGTTAAAACAAAAACATGCTATGTAAATAATTTATAAATTATTATTACTGTTATTATTATATCAGTGTTACTGCACCTTATCCATTGATGGACAGGGTAGAGGGGTGCCAATACTTTCTACAGCGCAACACATGGACTGCAGTCAGCATCTGTACACCTATAAAGTGACATATATGGCTGATGGACCTTATAAACAGGCCAATGAGTGTCTAAGAACTCAAGTAATAAGAATTATCCAGGATATAATGAATCCTTAAGGAATAAAACTCTCCGTGTCGTGCTGTTATAGGAAAATAATCAATGACATGGTGGTGTGATGAAGCAGAGTTACTGTTACTAGTGCAGAATTGATTATTTTCCTATAACAGCACATCATGGAGTGTTTTATTCCTCTTCCAACACAGCAATTTAAATTTTTCATTAGTTAAAGATTATGCTGTACTTTTTATTAGTGCTATCAAAATGAACACGATTATTTTGAAATATTTAACTTGTTCTAAAAAATTAACGCAATTAACGCAGCTGCGTTTTGTTTACTTCCTGTGACGGTTGACCTATGACCTATGACCTGTGACTTTGGATGACGTGTGTGCCGCCAAACTGAACCATCTTGGCTAAAGATGGATATGGATAAGGACAAGGAAGGAGTTTTAGGCGGAACGATTCACTTTAAAAAGTTGGATCTTTGGAGAAAACAAAAGTAATGTGCCCAGTTTGCAAAGCCGCATTTAATTACCACAGCAGTAATTTGTCTTTAACATATCACCTCAAAGCAACACACCCTACCGAAACGATCTCTACGGGGCCTCAGAAGTCTATAATAAAGAAGTGCGGTAGTCGTGGGCGAATAATGAAACCTGTAAGTGAGAAAGTAACTAATGCTTTGACTAACTGGATACTTTTAATAACGTAGTAGAAGACGATGGACTGAGAGAAATCATGGAACACATTTTTTATTGTTAAATTTCATTTATATTAGTGCATATAAAAATGATTGCCTTCTAAGCTCATTTTACTGGCCTTATAGCTTTGAAATTCAACTAGCACTTTAACATAGAGGCCTGGGTTTGGTTATTATTTCTGTTAATGCATATAAGAAATATGCCTTTCAAGCTGACAGTCAGTTTTGAGCGCTTTGATGGTTTTACTGGAAATCTGTTGTTCGCAGGAGAGAATCTGTGTTCCAAGTTAAAAAAAAAAAAAAGATGCTACTAAACAATAGTATTTGAATTTAAATATACTTCCTATCTATTGATTCTACAATAATTCTGTGATCTTACATTTAAATATCCATTATTACGAGCTTCAGTCTTAAGTAGGAAAAAAAAAGTGATTAATCGCAATTAATCACAACAAATTATGCGATTAATTAGTTAATTTTTTTAATCAATTGACAGCCCTACTTTTTATCTGTTCATAGTTACATTGAATGTTGTGAAATGTGTTAAACAAGTTAGTTCCTGTTATAACGTGTTGTTAGAGAAAAATCATAAACATATGGATGGTAAGACTATCTCCGCTTCATCACACCACACCATTGTTGATTATTTTCTTATAACAGCACAACACAGAGTGTTGTGGATCCACACAGTGTGGATCAGATTAGATCAGACACCTGATATCTGATTGTGTCCTGATATCAGGCTTTTTGAAATAATACAGTGATAATAATAATAATAATAATAATAATAATAATAATAATAATAATAATAATAATAACAATACACACTCGGTATTGCTTTGGCGAAGCCAGCTGTGACTGTGCATTCTTTTGCAATGCAGATTCACTTTAGAAGATCGTTTATTAGCAATTAAAATGATACATTAACAATGAATCTATTAATGAAGTCAAATTATTCTCATTCATTAAGCACTGATGTCTGTAGATCAATAGGCCCAGTTATGCAGATGAAGGCTCACAGTTATGTATTTTACTCTACTAATAATGTGAATCTAATACTTTGGAGATTTGCAGTGGCTTGAAAGATTGTTAGCGTAATTTTGCATTTAAACCACAGCCTAGTATGCTAATATGTTAATATGCTAATGTTTTTTTTTTTTCTTACACGGAGGATGCATATTAATCAGAGACATTGACTATCCCAAAGTCTGAATATAGGATAAAATTATGAATGGGATAGAATTAGGATACAATTACAAACTTAAAGTTTCTCCAGAAGTGTAGCAGGTAAGTGCTTGGTCAGCTTATTCTTCAAACTATGGACATGTTTTCTTATCCAGAGTGACTTACAGAAGTGCTTTGAAGTCTCTATCAATAAAGACATCCTGATACTGGTTCACTAGGTCACAGACTAAGAATATCAGTCTAAAAACCTCTGTGGGGAGGTAATAGAGTAAGAAAAGCTCACAGACAGCACCATTTTTTTTAAATTAAAGTGCTAATTTAAGTACTTCAAGAAGACATAGGTCTTTAGTCGACATTTAGTCGACTGCCAGTGACTCAGCTGTTTGGACGTCTAGGGGAAGTTCATTCCAGCACCTAGGCACCAGAACAGAGAAGAGTCTTGATGCATGACTTCCTTGTATCCTAAGAGATGGTGGGACCAGTCCAGCAGTGCAGTGCAGGGTGTGATAAGTGTTTTGAGATAAGTAGGAGCTGGTCCATTTCTGGCTTTGTATGCAAGCATCAGTGTTTTAAATCTGATGCGGGCAGCTACAGGAAGCCAGAGGAGGGAGCGTAGCAATGGGGCGGTGTGAGAGAACATAGGAAGGTTGAACACCAATCATGCAGCTGCATTCTGGATCAGTTGCAGCGGTCGAATGGCGCTCAGAGGCAGACCTGTCAGGAGCGAGGTGCAGAAGTCCAGTCTCAAAAAGACAAGGGACTGAACAAGCACCTGAGTGGCCTGTGTGGATAGAAATAGACAAATCCTTCTGATGTTGTAAAGGAGAAGTCGACGTGAGCGTGTCAGATTAGCAGCGTGAGAGGAGAAGGACAGTTGATTGTCCATGGTTACCCCAAGGTGAGATCTGAGAATTGTCCAGGGAGATCATAAGATCCTGACATGGGGATGAATCACCTAATTACAACCAGCAATGGATCGGCTATATTCTAGACTCCTTTTAGATTTATTTCAACGCACACTGTCTTCTCGTTCATATCATAAAATTAGTCTTTTTTATTTTTTCAATATTATATTATTTTTCTGTTACATGGCTTTACATTTGACAGCAAAGAAAAGTGACAGTCTTTTCAAGGCTGTTTTTTTTCGCAAAATAAAAGATATAAATCATTATCCTGATTTCTGTTTCTGTATAGAGCTGTGTTCAATGTATCTGGCAAATTTTTACAAAGTTTCTAAATAAAATCCTAAAATTAACCTCTAATATTAGCTGCATCGTGTAACAGCCTAAGCCGTGTAAATTTTGTAAATGGCAAGAATGTTGCTATATTTCCTTCAGAAATGCTTATTTTCTATCATTTTGGTCATCAACATTAAATATTTTAGATCTGAATGTTAACAATTTTTACAAATTTAAACAATTACAAACACATTGGAAGAATTTTTTTCCAGGTATTTTTTTTCCATAATGTTTTACCATTTTTCCCACTCATGGTATTCCTATACAAGCGCAACTTAATTTAGAAAATTTTGAAAAAGTCAAAAATCATAAGACATGCAAAGTAATAAAAAGTAAACTAAAGAATCTGGATATGTTTTTAGATAGTTTAGACATGAAAGGATTAAAGTTGCTTTTGAAAAACCTCGTCTCGGACGCTTCTACTCAAGAAAAATCTCAGAGAAGTGAACTACACACAAGTGATTTTAATAATCTGAATGCAGAGCTCAGAAAATCAAATTAAGTTAGTGCACAACCCGACTCTGAATACCAGGAACTTTCCCTGTGAAATACTGGCCTAACTTTTGGTCTTAGGTTCATCTATCTATCTATCTATCTATCCATCTATCCATCTATCTGTCTACCTACCTACCTACCTACCCACCATAGATCACAGTGTTTTTGACCAAAATTTCATTTCCTTAAAAGAATACGTTCCAGATGAGAGGTGAAATTAAACCAGACTGGACTGCACATCTATCTATCCAGTCTTCCTGTCAGACCCTGAAGCCGTGATTAGTCTGAGCTCACAGCTGAGCACTTACTTTAACATAGCCATTAAAAATCACCTTTTTTTAAATAACAGATGATCTCTGTGATCTGTAATCAGTTTTATTCTCTACACACACCTTCTCATGCTGTATGCAACCTGCAAAGTTCCACGGCTTTTAAGAAAGTAAAATCCCCCATCAACTGACGTTACTGCTTTAACTGTGAAAACTTGCCGCAAACCACTAATGTCATCAAGCGCAGACCGTTTAGAGCTTCAGAGCCGAGCAGTAATGAATTACACTGAACTGTAGATGAAAGACCTTGAACGCAAGCATGCTGTATCATAAACACGGCCTTCTGTCATATACATACATACATGTATACATATATATATATACACAGTGCTCTTATGGTGAAGGTCATTCCATGACCGTGGTGATTTAGCCCTTGTAAAACATTTAAAAATTATAATTTTTTATATCATTTTTCAACATTGAATCTAAGGAAAATGTGTTCAAGCAACAATATCTCATATTTGCAAGGTTTCTTTGCTGACAACAAGGATGAAAGTAGCATTGCATTAGCAAATATGAAAAATGTGGCAAACTAGCATCCATGCTAATGGCAATAACTTCAAGGACTTTCTCATTTTCAACTTACAATGTACTGAAATGTCAGAATAGTCTATCTGAAAAAGGAAAAAGGAAAGTTTCCCAAACACAACGCAAGGCCATGAGCGCATTTAAGTTCCCTCCGTGTAATAAATATAAACTAGCAACGTTTTGACATACAAGCTTTCTGGACAACCGACAGACGCACACACACACCTACACACACACACCCATTTCCACCATCTCCATATCTCCAGATATACACACCACTCATCATCATTATCATCATCTCCACCAACCAATCATCATCAGCCACATCACAACACTAAATACAGAGGTGAAATAGCAAGTGTATGTTGCTGAGCACTGAAGGCTCTTCCAAAGAAAAAGAGCTTTTCATTTTGTTTTTTTTTTCCATTTCTTAAGAGGAAAAGAAAAGGCAGGAGATGAAGGAAGCCTTGAAGAAGCAACGTGGACGTGATGTATGAGAACAAATTCATATCTGACAAATTCAGCCCTGTTCCAACAAATGTGAAATCCAAACGTAGATTAAAAAGTCGACAGATCACATTTCAGTACTTCAACACAGATAACTTTTTCATTTGATTTAAAAATAGACCGCAGATGTCCGCTGGGAGGGCGACTCCGACTCCGACTCTTCTTCTCTCTACCGCCCAAACACACGTCTGAGATTTTAAAATGCTAATAACCCCAAGTCAGTAGATTGTTCATGTAAAAGCTGCAGGACTAAATGCACCCAGGACGCACTGAAAACTGATTATACCTGCTGAGTCTAATTGGTCTGAAGGTGTTGATTAATTTTCTAGAACAGCAGCTCTGACAGTTGTGTAGCTGCAAATCACACATTTATATTAACTCGCTCATTTTAATATGTTAATTTTATCATAAGTGGATTAAATATGTAAGCAATAAAACACTCAGTGTCATATTGTTAAAGGAAAATAATCAGTGATAGCCTGGTGTGATGAAGCGGAGTTAGTTAGCACTCTGAAGTTGATTCTTTTCCTATAACAGCACATTCTGGAGTGTTTTATTCATATATACTTACACTACAGCAATTTGCCAATGTTTTATTTATTAATAAATGATGTGTCGTACTTTTTATCTGTTTATGGTTACATTTAATGCTGAGACAAGATCGTTTTGTTTACACGTACTGTATGTTTGTTCCTTCCCCAGCCTTTCTTTTTCTCTCGCTTGAAATTTGAAGTTAATAAGACAAAAAAAAAAAAAAAGTGCAGCTTGTCATGTTAGCAAGAAACCACAAAGCATAAACTCCTCATGGCATAAAACTCAAAGTTGCAGATTGTTACAAAGTGCTGACACTGGAGACTCCTTCCATAAATGTTAAAGAAACATCTCCTCATATGAACAGATATGAATCTGTTTATATGGAGCATCCATCGTATGTCATTGTAAGTGGTTACTATAGAAACGATAACGTATTAGAACGAGTGCATTAATATAAACAGCTGCACTGCTGTAAGAGCTGCTGATACAGAAAATTAATCAACACCTTCTGACCAATCACAATCCAGCATTCAGCAGTGTATAATAAGCGCTGTTATAGGTGGATGTGCGTAGGGTAGACTATAGTTTTTTTGTACTGAGAGAGTGTAAGAGTGTGTGAGAGAGACAGGGCTGAGTTTATACCACATTAGAATTCAAAGCATTTGTGCGATGAATGTACAGAGAGAAAGAAAGAGAGAGAGAGAGAGAGAGAGGGAGAGAGGGAGAGAGATAGAGAGAGAGCACTCAACAGAGAGATGAAAAACAAGCCCGTCAGTGCGTGCCCGTGAAATGGATCTGTGCGTCTGTTCCGACTTCAAACCTCCCCTGGGTGTCTCGAGTCACTCCGCCATCTCGTCCAAAATAAAAGTCCTCCTGAGAGCTCTGTCTCATTACTGTCTCTCTTTCTCTCTCTCTTTCTCTCTCCCACGCGACAGGTCCGAATTGCTACGCCGGAACGACGATCATCCCGGCCGGCATTGAAGTGAAAGTGGACGACTGCACCATCTGCCGCTGCCACAGTGGGGACTGGTGGAAGCCGGCGCAGTGTCTGAGGCGCGAGTGTCTCAACGGACAGACTTCATAAAAACTCTTACGAGTAAAAGAGAGTGATAGAAACGTGATTGACAGCAGCACCCAGACATGGGGCCCGCCCACCTCGAGGACAGGGAGGGAGGGACTGACCGGCACGAGCACAATACGGCTGGCTGAAGTGAGGCTGCTGAGAGACACACACACTCACACACTTTACACCTCGGAAGTGTTGGAGTGGCGGAAAACATCAAAAGACACTGATATTTTTTTCTAATGGCTTCATTGTAGGTTTATTTCTCATGTATGCTGCTCAAACACAGAGTTTATATATTTCATGATTTGGAGAGGGATGATATTTATTTATTCAATGCAGTTTGGTGTGTATTGGGACTGGATACGAGTGCATTTCAACTGTCTTGAGACTTGAGGGTGGCTTTATCTTTATTGCATCCAGATGAATGGGGTTTGAAACTTAAAGCCAGCTGTACACTGTGCGATTCTGCTGGAAAAAGGAATTCGTTGATCGTGAGTCGAGATCGGTGGTCTTTCTTGCAGTGTGAGAAATTTTCGATTAAAATCTCGGAGTTTGATCGCTGCTACGACGCTCGTCTAAAATCCACCAATAGGAGGACGGAATAGGATGACGCCAGACTCACAGGATAGCTACAGATACGGAGGTGGCGATGCCGAAACGTAAACAAAATATGCTAACGGATGGAAAAAATATCCTCCTAAAAATATCCTCAAGCTCACTTTTTCAGCACGAGCTGATTTCTAGATCGCACCAATTCCCGACGTTACGCAGAATGTAGTTATTTTGTTTAAAGGCAGGATCTTCATCGTATAATCTGACAAGTTATCGCACATCGTCTGTTATAGAAAATGAAGATTTTATTGAGATCTCGTACAAGTGTGTGTGAGAAGTAATCATTTTAAAAGACCGCTGAAATCGCACAGTCTAAACCGGGCTTTAGTGCCACTGTGGTACTGTCCGGCTCAGACACAGCACCACATCGCCAAATATCAGTTAGAGCGCTGCTCTGATGTTCTGCTGTCTGTAATTCTGTCAGCGTTATTTCATTTCTTTCTTTCTGAACAAGCGAGGCTTGTGTGAAGAGCTGGTACTGAGCTTTATCGCTAAACATCTCTGATTAATCCTGAAACGCTGAGCTGTAGGTGGAGGAATAAACCAAGAAAGGAGTGTCATAGGTGCTACGCTGTAAACTAGTTAAGTAATTAGTCTCATTAAATTACACACCTTATGATTGTAACTGTATACATTATTATTATTATTATTATTATTATTATTATTATTATTCTTATTAACTCGATTATTGAGAAAGACACCCATAATGGTGGATCCAACTTTGATCTCAGTCCGTAGGTGAGCAATTTGATTGGCAAGGAAAATCTGGAGGGCGGGACATAGGGTTGGTCGATATGACAAAAATATCACATCATGATACTTCAAGACATTTCTGCGATACATGATATGCATCATGATATACAGCCTAGGTTTCATAAGAAACTGACAGCAAAACATTTGTGCTGCATTTTTTTTTTTTAAATTAATTAATATTTTTATTTGTCACCTACAAAAATAATTTAACACTGAAAACACTGAAACTATTTCTATTTTATCTATTTCTTTTTTATTTTAAAAGTTATCAAAAATATCATGATAGCCACAATATCTGGGAAAAGTGTATTGCGACAGGATATATATATCATGATATCGATATTATGTTGTCATATTGCCCAGCCCTAGTGAGATATTAATATCGCAACAAATCTCATGAAGAGCTGTTGTACGTGAATAAAGTGGAGTTTTCAATCAACACAGATGTTAGCAAATGTAAACGCGTCAGCAAATGATGTTATAGCGTTATATCAAATTTTATAATCTCCTTAAAATGTTTATGTATTGGAAGTGACATACATTTATATACAGACACAAGAGTGGTTAACAATCCAGCCGCCATCTTGAATTCCATTTTCACTGTTGGTTAGTTTGAGCTGCAGTGCAGTCTGGGATACGCTTGATGAGTCACACGTGCATCATGTCCCAACGTCTTCATGTCCCACTCTTTCAAGTTCTCATGAAATGATTGCGTACGCTGATGCGTTTCCTTCTGAAAGTGCCGTCAACACACTGACGTTCACACGAGCAGCCAGTAGCGTTTGAGTTACGCTACACTTCCGTCCAATCTAAACAAACCTGACAGAAGCTTAGAGAGCTCGCTGAATACAGAGGCCAGAGGAGAGATTAGCGAGAGCCTTTAACCGATTCCTACTGACGGAGAAGTCTTAATGTTGTGTAAAGATGGAATTGCGTCTGTAGAAGTGATATATTTCAGCACTAGAGTTTGTAAAAAAGTGTCTGAAAAGCATCTGTTGTACAAATTCCACCTTCTTTAAAACAAATGAATCCTATCCATTTTTTTTTGTGATTGGAAAAGTGAATATTTTGTGAGAAGACACACACCAAAAACACACACTGACTAATGAGCTAATGAGCTCCTACTTTAGAGCAAGACACACCCCCAGGGGCGGGACATATACATACGGTTCTAGAGAGCATTTAGTTGGACGATCATGAAGTTCTACCTAGATATGTATCATCAAAAGTTCTTTATCATTTTCCCAGAAGGGATGAACTATCACTTCCTATGAACGATAAATGACAATATCTCTATAACTATTTTTTTTTTTTTTACATACAGTATTAATGTCTGTAACACTAACCAACAGGTACGAAAAGCTCTGAAAAACACTTTACTGTTGAATGGGAACTAAACAGAGGCTGCGAGAACAGAGAATTGAGGAAAGTTGGAAGAAATGCACGATGAGAAATAATGAGCCAATCATTTCAATTTTTTCTCTGTCCATCATTGTAGCTAATTTGCATAAAATTGAGAATGTCCCAGTTGTTGTCTGGTGCTTTGCTGCCATGTTGCTTGGTGTTGAGCAGAATCACAAGTCTATGATACAAAATTACATTAAAAAATGGTCACTTAAAATAACGTGTTCATAACATAATGCCGGGGTTTTCTGTTTTCATATTTACTTTAGCATTTAGCAGACGTCCTTATCCGGAGCATCTTAACTATAGAGGAGACTTTAGTCTCCATCGAAAAACATTTTCATGCTAGCACAAATAAATCAGGGTTTAAAGGTGCTTTTACATCTATTGGTCCATTTGTCCAGTTGGAATCAGAGCTAAATTGTCACTTTTGGTTCGTTTGCTATTTAGTTTGATTAGTTTTCACACCGAAAATACGAACCTAAATGCAAAATAACTCTGTCTGAGGTGTGTGTAGGGCTGAAAAAGTTCTCGTAATATCCACTGGTCAGAAATACAGCAATGTAAACGAATTTAAGATAAAAAAATGTAAACAAATTTTTACCAAGTGCATATAGGAATCACAAAAATCACCCAAGCACACAGAACACGGAGCTGGCGCTAAATAAATGATTAGATCATTTTTAAAAATAACTAGCTTTGCACGTAGACTTGATGTTTGTTTAGTCGATCGAAATCTCCAGAACACATGGGATTTCTGCAGCGCTACAGCTCAGTGCTTTGGCTCAGTTTTAAAAGAAGAAACGCTGCAACCGAAAACACAACGCATGTTTGATTCACTTCCTAGAGTTGAGTCGATTCAGAGTCGAATCACTTCCACACTGAGTTCACTTGGAAGCAGACTGAGACCAGCTCGCTCAGACGCTCTCGAACCCGAGTGTGATTGGAAAACACACCAGTGTGATTGGAAAACAAACCGATTCAACACAGCGTATGAGAACAAACCCTGAGAATATCATAAAGCTAGAACCCTGTTAGAGTGGCAAGAACGAAAACAGAGTACTATCCAACTGAATTTTCTTCTTCTTTTGTAGATTTAGTGCTCATGTTAGTGTTTAGTGATGATTTTCATTCCAGGAGCTGCACGTGGTAATTATTTGATGAAGATGAGTTGATTAAACTTTTGATGTGGTTGGAATGAAAACCTGCAGCTACTCCAGATCTTTGCGGATGATACTGTAATCTTGTTGCACGGGCTGAGTTCTGACAATGACAGTTACTCTAGACTTCTTTCCTTATTCCTATTAAAAGGTTTGGTTCATTGTTACAGACCTGGCTATGCCATTATAGTGTGTAGAATGCATTTTATTTTATGGTTCATTTAGTCCAATGACAAGTGGGCCGGACCATAAACCAATAACACATAAACAACTTCTCTAAAACATTTATCTGAAAGGTACATTCTGAATGCAATAACAACCAATTAAACACACACACACACACACACACACATATATATATACGCAAGTATTTGAACAGTGACACGGTTTTCGTAATTTTGCCTCTGTACACCACGACAACGGATTTGAAATGAAGCAATCAAGACTTTCAGCTTTAATTCAAGGGGTTTAACAAACATATTGCATTAACCGTTTAGGAATTACAACCATTTTTTACAGAGTTCCTCCATTTTCACAGACTCGGATGCAAATCCTTTGCAGTCAATGACTGCCTGAAGTCTGGAACCCACAGACACCATCAAATGCTGTTTCCTCCCTTGAGATGATTTGCCAGGCCTTTTTACTGCAGCCGCCTTCAGTTGTTGCTTGTTTGTGGGTCTTTCTGCCTTCAGTTTTGTCTTCAGTAAGTGAAAAGCAGCTCTATTTGGTTGAGGTCATCGGACATTTAAGAACATTTCATTTCTTTGCCTTAAGAAGCTTTTGGGGTGCATATTGGGTCATTATCCATCTGTACTGTGGAGAGCCATCCTATCAGTTTTGCAGCATTTTATTGAATCTGAGCAGAAAGTATAGCTCTATATAGTTCAGAATTCATCCTGCAACTTCTATCAGCAGTCACATTATCAATAAACACCAGTGACCCAGTTCCATTGGCAGCCATGCATGCCCATGCCATAACACTTCCTCCACAATTTTTGACAGATGATGTGGTATGCTTTGGATCATGAGCCCTTCCTTTCCTTCTCCATACTTTTCTCGTCCCATCATTCTTGTAATCTTGCATCAGAACTGGTCAGGCTTTTTTAGAGGTTTTTTATTTATTTATTTTTAGCAAAGTCTAATCTGGCCTTTCTGTTCTTGAGTGTTACCAGTGGTTTGCATCTTGGGGTAAACCATCTGTATTTACATTCATGAAGGTGTCTCTTGATTGTAGACTTTGACAAAGATAGGCCTAATTCCTCCAGAGTGTTCTTGACTTGGCTAGATGTTGCGAAAGGGTTTTTCTTCAACAAGGAAGGAATTCTGCAATCATCCACTTTAGTTGTCTTCTGTGGTCTTCCAGGCCTTTTGGTGTTGCTGAGCTCACCAGTGCATTACTTCTTTTTAAGAATGTACCAAATTGTTGATTTGGCCACTCCTAAAGTTTCTGCTATCTCTCTGATAGGTCCATTTTGTTTTCTTAGTCTAATGATGACCTTCACTTGCATCAACACCTCTTTGGACCGCATAATGAGAGTTCCCTCTATTCCCTCTAACTAAATGAACAGCTACCAGATGCAAATTCAACACTTAGAATCAACTCCAGAGCTTTATCTCCTTAATTTGTCATGAAATATCTAGGTAAGAGGCCACAGCTGGCCATGAAACTGCTTATCACTCAATTGTCCAATTACTTTGAGTCTGTGAAAATGGAGGGACTCTGTAAAAAATGGCTGTAATTCCTAAACAGTTAATGTAATATATTTGTTAAGCCACTTGAATTAAAGCTGAAAGTCTACACTTCAACATCTTGATTGCTTCATTTCAAATGATTAAGGCTAACAATTTATCCAGCTAATCTAGTGACCAATTAGCCGTTAGGTCTTATATACACAATGTAAAGACAGTGGAAAGCGGAGAGAACCATTGAGAAAAGACACTTAGACTTTTCCTATGGTGTATAAACCTCCATATTGGGTCATGAACTCAGTAGAAATATTTTGCCTTCTGAAGTGTAGATCATGTAGAATCTTCTTGTTGGCCCAGATCTGGACCTTTATCAGGCTGTATGTTTGACCTCCCTGGTCTTTACAATCTCCAAATTTAACTTTCTATCTCGGGATTCATTGTATTTACCTTTAGAAGATCAGCTTAAGGGAAATGGGAAGAAGGTATTAACAGCCTGTTAGCAAAAATATGCTGTTGGTGAGATGAGGCTGAGCTGCTCGTGTTCTGAACGTGTTTGGTAATTGGAATTAAGCCTATTAAGTCGACAGTGGCCCAAAAGAATCCCAAAGAGGAAATAAATCTCTACTGTACCTTTATGGAAGCCTCCAGGCTGGGATGTCATGTGGCTGTGGCACAAAAGCAGAATTAAGTGAAGAAGATGCTTTAGTGTTTGAAAATTTTCACAATTTTCACCCATAAAAAGTTGCCAGCATTAACTCTATTCTGTTTGAAACATCCTTGTTTTGCTTCCCCTGGTACCACATGAACAAATGTATTCTCCGAGACCAACAGCTTGAACTCATACAAGCAATTAGCACCCCCAAAACTGTCTGCAGTAATTCCCCTTAATCAGAGCGTATTCGGTGATAAATTAGCCGTCCTCGTTCTCAGCGGTGCGGCCCAGCGGGCACAGAGCTGACACAAAAGCAGGAATCTGCATACACCCGCTGCTTCAGAGCCACTTCGTTTCATCCTTCACACACACACACACACTGCAGACACACCACAATTCCTAGTCTACCGAAGGCTATGTCTCAAATCAACCCCTAATTCTGAACAATTAGTGAATTAGCGTGACTGATTAGCTCATACAGGAGATTTGATTGGTGGAATTTTGAGACACGTACGGTTCAAACACTCAGTACATCCATACAAATTGTAAGAGCATATGAAAATTTGGATCCCGGGTCTCATTTTTGGTGCTGAATAGAAATGAATTTATTCATAATTTTTTTTCTAGGAGAATTTATGCAAGAAATGTGGTGTTTATGAAAATCCAGTTAGCTGGGGAAAATGTTTGTATCCTGCGTTTTGCTCCTGAGTTTGTTTAATTTATCTATAAGGAGACTCAATAATGTGACCTTGGACTGATCATCTTCAAATCGTATAACTGTCGATGAGTTCTTCCGAATTTATATACAGATGACTCTGTCAAGTTTAAATCAATTATTTATTTCAGTTACACACATCAAAGTAGTGAAACTTGGTCTTTTCATATTAATGACTTAAAAGAAATCAACCCAAAACAAATCAATAAATTAAGAAGAAGAAACCTTGCCATTCAATTAGGATAAAAGTAATGGCACCCTATAAAAGGAGGAATTGTTAGTGTGTATCTATGATAGCTGATGCACTGCAGTGGCTGAGCTGCATTACTGGAAGATTTAGTGCACACTGCACTTAGGAGGTGCTCTTTCACCGTTTAGTTGTCGTTTTGTCATTTTGAGCTCTCTTTGCCTTTTGTGGAGTTGTGTGAATTTTGTGTAAATCAGCTATGCCATAAAAGCACTTGGTAACTAATGGGTGAATGATTTATCAACACGTGAGCATGAAGTCAATCAGCGAAACATTTGTAAATCTGGAGGGAATTTTTAGTTCGGGTTGACCTACGAAAATTTACACACAACATTACACAAAAAAGATTGATCAATGAGACCCACTGAGTATAAACTACTGTAGCTAATGACTACACTAGCTAGCAATCGGCCATTAAGTCCTTTATACTAAAGATGTAAACAGAGAATGATAGGAAACCAGACAGAACCACTGAGAATATAAAACTATTCTCAAATGGTGGCGAATTACTAAGAAAACACACAATATGACTAAAATTACACTTTAAGTATTACACTGAAATTGTGTGGTGTCTGTATCTAACCTCTGTATCAAGAAAGTTTTGAAGCACTCGATTTCGATAGCATATTTCAAACAGCAAATACTGTATGTTAGCAATAGACCTTACAGATGCTAGCTGTTTATAATGTCAAAATTTATAACGTGTATAAACTGCTTATGTACTGGAGGGTACTTCCATTTATCTACAAAGTCCAGAATGGTTAATTACCCAAGTCACCTCATTTTTAGCCAAAGTAACTTACAAGTGAGACAGAATATGACTGAGCAGTTAAAGGTTAAGAGGCTTGCTGAAGGATCTAACTGAGACTGGTGAGGGATTTGAACTCACAACCTTCCAATCAGCAGCCTTAACCACTGAGCCACCATTTCCTCTGGATGTTATTACACAACAAACATCTCTGAGGGTTTGCTTTTCAGGAAGCGTTCAAGTGGAACCCATTTAGGAAGCGTGAAAGCCTACCTTTCCAAACACTCTGTGAAGAACCAGAGAGCTGCTCACTACATAACACACAGAACGTAACTTCTGAGAGCTCACATGTTGATTCACTGAACCACCTAAAGCACCCGAGCCAAATAAAAAGTCAACTCCCAGGACAATACGATGGATTTTCCAATTCGGCTTGCCTCTAAATATCTGCATACAATCCATCGACTCGAGTCTTTATTTAGAATAAGCTTTCTTATAGATTTTCTCCAGCCAGCCTTCACAGAACCATCTCCCAGCTCTCTTCCTTAGATGATAAATTACGAATCATTAATTTGAACATGCCATCCACCCGGCCCATGCGATTTATCACAGGTATTTCTTACCCACAGAGAAATCATCCCAGTTAACCTTTAAGACCCCGGTCCTCAGCACTGATGGATGAACTGTGCAATGAACGATCCATTGGGGTTGGTAATGAGATGAAAATGGATTCAGTAGTGTGACCCCTAGAGAAGGGGTTGGAAATTTCCGTGCATTTCGCCTGGTCGGATACTTGTATGTTTTCTATTTGGATTCAATTTCAAGTTCAGTGTGAAATCAATGCCAGAGTTCAGTCATTAGTTGCAGTTAATGACTTTCTGACATGATTAGAGAAAAAAATGAATAGGGAATATCTCTTGCTGAAGAATTTTTAATCTTTTTATGCATTGATACTGTTTTTTTCAGGCCAGCTACAAGTACAAGTACGAGTTTTTTGGTACTTGTAGATACTGAAACTATAATGAAATGAGTAACTTAGTATTAATTGGACAATATTTAATGTTTAATTAAATGAAAAGTATACACAAATACGTTATTAGACTTGTTCTTTATAATGTTAGCAAGTTGACTTGACATGAAGTCCATTAGCTAGCTACATTAGTTAGCTTGGATCAGGTGGAGAGCAGCTTTTCTTTCACTTTGAGTACTTTGAGCAATTTTTTATTGCCATCTGAATCTCTCGTTGTCAATGACCGATAGCGGCTCATCGTCAAGAACAACATACTGGATAAGATCTGTTATTTTTTCTCACCAAGCATCATCTGTAGCCATTTTTTTTTCTCTTGAGTGTCGAACACATGACTGAGATTTCTGTTTAAGATGTTTTCACTTCTATTGTAATTAGATGCTGTAGTTCTTCCTCTTGTTATTTTTAGAGAGCACAGTTATGCAGTCTGCTTTGCTTTAATTGTTATCATTAATTGTGAAATACCTTCAGATCTCTGTCATTTCATGTTGTCTGTTCATTAGAGCGACAACATACATTAAACTTATGCCACATTGTATACCCAATACCACTACTGATATCGAAGCATCCCTATTTATTCGTATTAGTATACTCCAGTATTTAATGTTGTCCATTTCAGGCCATTGGGAAACTAAAGCCACCATGTGGTCATGTTTTATTCCTAGAACCTTAATCGCAAATCCAAATCCCCAGGTGAAGCTCTGATGATGCTCAACTAATCTTGACTATTCTTAAACGTGGCCAAAATCAGTGCATTAAAGCTGAGAGTTTTTCGGAGCAGTGATCATAATCCCGGCTCTGTGCAGGCTTTAAAGCTGGTCCTCCGTCCCAGTCTGATGAAACCCAATGCACATTTTGTGTTAGCCGTGTTCTAGCACACAAGAATCTTTCTAAAGGTAACTTTTCAGTTGAACTACGTGTGTTGAAACTAAAATCCAAACGTGTGCAGTTCCAGGCTGGGTTTAGATACGAGGGATAAAAGTCCTGCTGAGTCATTCCTTCACAAAGCCCAGTGAGGGTTTTTTTTGTACCATTATTTCTTCCCCAATTCCCAAATTCTTATCTGATACACCGAATTTTGCTGTAGTAATCAAAGTTTACATTACTGGTGAGAGTCTTAGCATCACTGGAACTCACTTGGATAACACTTTATTTGAAAAACTTCATCATAAGACTGATATAACCATGTCATGACAGCATTAAGTAATCTAATGTCATGTCGTCACTCCAGGTAACCCTACCATCCAGCCTCAAAGTGACCGGTGAGCGTTCATTTTCTAAGTACGTGCGTGACACAGAGATTTTCTCAATTCTATGCAAATTAGGCAAGACGCTGTACAGAAGTGACAAATCCAAACGATTGGCTCGAACAATTCCTCGGACCAATCCTATGATGCTTGAGGTCCGAGCTTTCTTCAGTTCCCCCACTCAAAACTTTATTTCCTACCTGCAAATTGTTTTGCTTGATGCACAAGAATGGAGGAAAAGCTTAAAACTTAAACTTAAAATCTTATCTTGTCATGTACGACCTCTAATTAAATGTGTATAGAGACATTACCAAGAAAAATAAAGCTTGGAAGGAAGTAGCAGAGATCGTTGGTGCCTTGTATGCAGCTAGTACAGTTAGCTCGCTTTGCTAAACTAATCTGAAAACGAAGCTAGGAGGAAGCCGAGCACGGAACATGTAAAACATGCAAACAACCAATTTTCACACTGAGTAGTGCGTTAGTTAATTTGTGTTTAACTAGTTAGCTTTATAAATATATATAGTTACTACTGATTTTCAATGAAACTTTCAATGAAAAAAAAAAAAAAAAAAGCTGGACAGGCCACGCCCACAAGCGACAAACTATAAGTGTGACTATAGGGTAAGAGACATGAAAGCTCATATAATGTTAAGATGCTAATTTTTGCTAACATACAGTTTATCAAAACTGTCGCAACATTTCGCAGCACAAGTAGAGGAAATACTCACCTCTGATTGGCTGACATATTTAGCTATATGTTAATCTTTCTCTCTAGTTTATATATTTTATAGCAGAACAGTCATAAGATAATATATTTCATACTATAAATCTACCGGGACAATACTCATTTCTGATTGGCTGTCAGTTGTGGTTTTTTTTTTTAATTATTATAATTAAATGACAACAATTACGATGTGCCGCATTCTAACCTTTGCTAAATATACTTTAGCTACGATGTATACAAGAACTGTCATAGCCTTTTATACCATGAATACAGAGTTCATTTTATTCTGTCAAGCAACGACGGTTTATGTTACATGCTAATTTTTGCTACTTTAGTTAGCGTAACGTGAATGCAGAATATAGTCGTTTCTGATTGGCTGCCTGGCGATTGGATGCGTCATAAAGCTTTAATCTATCCTAAATTGTGTATTAATACTAATCATATGCAAAAAATAGCATGTAACGTAAGCTATCGTGACAATTCCCGAGAATGTTAACATGACGCTGGTATGTTATGACATGTTTACGATGTGTTTATGACACCCACATGTATGTTCTGTATGATTTATTTATTAATGTAATTGTTAAAGTGGAGTATTTTTTTCTTCCATCTAATTCTGCCTTCAAAGGCATTAAATGGCGCAGAACTTTGGGAACACCGTCTTTTAGATTGTAACGTCGTTCATACGTCATACATCATTTTACGTTGTTTTTTGACCTCCGCTGTGTGAAACGTGAAAGCTCGGAGAAGAAGCATCAACATCCATCTTCAGTTTTTTTCCGACAATCATTAAGGAAACGGCAGCCAAGGACTTTCAGAAGGAAGCCAATTTTGTTTGTTTTGTTTTTTTAACGCTCCTCATTTGGTGCTTCATTCTGACATCTACGCGAAGATGGATTTTTGCATCCACAAATAGTCTAGATTGTTGTGAACATGGTGTGTGTGTGTGTGTGTGTGTGTGTGTGTGTGTGTGTGTGTGTGTGTGTGTGTGTTTCCGGTCTCCCTCATCATCCAATGCTGAGTTTTTGTAAAAGTGAACCGCAGCCCTTTTTCTCGAGACACCAACTAACTGTAGCTGGAAGAAGAAGAAGAAAAAAAGGGGGGAAAAAAAGAAAATTGTTCTTTTTTTTCTGAACAAAACTGTTATATAAATTTGTGCCTGAAAACTGAGAAATGGTATCTATTATTCTGGAAACATACTGTTAAACAAGCAGCTTTTATTACACACGGGGCACTGAGGGTCATTCTTATAGCAAACGATCATTTCCTCTAGCTATCATTTAATATAGTAATGTTTATTATTCCAGACAGATGTTGTTACTATACTCTGTACATTCACAAGCAGATGAAGATATTTAAGTGAAACGGAAAAGAGACCAGAAGTGTTTGGCTCGTATTTGTCACGAACACTTGTGTGTTTTTTTTTTTTTCACGAAGCCCGAGGTGCCCTTCATTGCGTACAGGCGTACAAATGTAAATATCCAAACGTACAGTGTGTATCCTGAGGTTAAAACAGAGGGAAAGATGTGTATTATTTATGGAGACAAAAATTATTTTGTTAAATAGACTGAAAAAGTGGTATCCAGAAAAAAAAATAAGTGTGTGCGCGTGGTGATTTATTCCTGGTGGTGTTTGTTTGGGAAGCAGATCACACCTGATGATGCCTGAACACTCACACACACACACACACACACACACAGATGGTGATAACAGCTTTGAGCACAGATACTGCAAATATTGTCAGCATTGCTTCTCTCTCTCTCACACACACACACACACACACACACACACACACACACACACACACACACACACAGTCTCTGCAGAACTGAACACGGAAATGCAATCTCTGGAATTTTTGGCTGAGAGCATCTAAGGATTAACACTCCATGTATCATGCTGTTATAGAAAAATAATCAACAACAGGGAGCCGAGTTACTGTTCCCAGTTTATTATTTTCCAATAACAGCGCTTCCTGAAGTGTTTTATTCCTCTTACACTACAACAACATGTCAAGGATTTCAGATAATGTTTATCCGTCTATAGTTACTTTTAATGTCTATGAAACAAGAGCAGTTCCTTTTCTCACTTACGTTATAGCAGCTAGAAACAGTCGTTCTCTCACCAGCATGTCTTTTATTCTCTCTTTTAAAGTTTAAAGTCAAAAAGATGCAACTTGTCATGATACTGAGAAAAGTGTAAACTCTTCTGTCCTGAAGATGGAGAAAAAAATTTCCGACTGTTATACAAAAGCGCTGACACTGGAGACTCCTTCCATAAATGTTAAACATCTCCTTAGAGAAAACTTCACCATATTGATGATTATACATTTTTCTTTGTTAAATAACAGGACATTTTAAATCAGTATGTTATTATTAGTCTTAGATTGTGTCGAGCGTCCAACATGCAAGTCCCTGTGAACGCTGTTACCATGGAAACGAAAACGTGTTGCTAATATAAACCTGCTGTTATATACAATCAGAATGTAGAATTAAAAAACGCAGTGGTATAATCAACATTTCATGCATCATTTAACCCCTTAAACTCTCAGCTTATTGTTTAGTTATTTATCTTCAAGCACTTTGTTCAGTAACCAATAAAGATAAGCATTATTTTTTCCATACTTCCGGAATTCGGTACGTTTGGTGACGTGTGAAAGCAGAAAGACGTTTAATACCTTCACTGTTGATGCTGTGAGCAGCCATGTTGATTTGACGTCACTTGCTGAACTCTGGGTTGACGAGGCCAGTCATAGTAGGAATTCCAACAGGAGGGGGCGTTTTCTTTAGTTTTTCCTAGTCACCTGTGATTATAACACAGCCCCGCCCCCAAAACAAGCCCAGAATCAGTTCTGAGTGTGGACTCGAGTATTCAGACCAACACACTAAGCTGAAGAACCTGATCCTGGCTCTCAAACCTTTTACAGTTGAACAGCATATTTAGCCGAATAAATAAGGTGCTCACACAAGCCAACGAATGAAGTGTTAACTGAGCTTAATAACATTCCGAGAAAATGGAGAGCCGTGGAGCACAGGGCCGGAACGTCGAGAACAGTATTAAGGCAATTCCACAAGCACAAGAAGTGGCATGTTGACTGAGTGAGCTGAAGTTGCCTGCCTTTGCAAAGTGAGTAAAGTTTCTAGCATGAGGTGTTGAAAACACAGCTGTTCCTCTCCCTCTCTCTCTCTCTCTCTCTCTCTCTCTTTCCATCATCCCACGGACTCGCCTCCTATTAATCAGACCTCTGAAACCTGGTGTGCAACACTAATTGCCTCCTCCACCTCCCCGCAAGACGAGGGCCAAGAAATCGAACACAGCTCCCTGCAATCAATAGCAATTAGGAGCATCCTTGAGTAATCCCATTGAAAGCTGCGATTTGGGAGACGGCCAAAGACGACCTCTAAGATTGAGAGCCAGAAATCTTCTCTCTTTTTTCCCTCCCCCAAACAATCCTTAAATCTTCAGCAAAGCGAACAGCAAAGAAAACTTATTTGTTTCTTCAGAGAGAAAGTGCCGACTCGGTGAGTGGAGGATTAATTACTCGCGTCTATTCCAGTTTAGCTCACTTGGGCTTGTTTCCCTAAATCAATCCACACACTGCTGCATTTTAGAGCAAGCTCATCCACCAAGTGCCTTATGGCACAAAGAGAAAATTAAAATCTTTTTTTTTTCGTTCAAGAAAATTAGTCATCGAAAGGGAGAAAAAAAAAAAAAAAAAACACCAACCCACTGCAAAGGTTAAGTAATTACATCGTACATGGCCAAGATCCTTTCATGGTTTTCATACAAGCTGTAGAAGAAACACAGTGTTCAAAGTGGGTCACGCAGCTCGAACAATAGCTGAAGCAAACAATAGCTCGCTCCTATTTTCTCTGCTTTCAGAGAGTATAATTCATCCCACAAAAAGAACAGACACAATAGATCCCCGGAGCTGCTCAGCAATATTTACCGCCGCATTCTGCAGAGCGAATCAAACCACTTGGACATTTCTTTTTCTTCTTCACGTTGCTTGATAAGAATATGGATGAGATTATAATCTATTACACCACAGAGCTTTTCAATTCTCAATGATCAGAAGATGGTGATTCATCTTCTAACTCATGCACTACTTCCAATAAGTCATCGTTTCTATAGTCACAACAACAACAGGGACTTGTACGGAGCAACACTCCACATAAACAGACTGGAAAATGTGTGTAATTGTTGATGTAAAGTTTTCTGTAAAGAGATGTTTAGTTCACACTTATGAAAGGAGTCTCCAGTGTCAGCGCTTTGAAATAGAAGCTGTCACTTTACGTTTTCAGACACAGGAAAGTCCTCAGGACAGAGGAGTTTGCGCTTTGTGGTTTCTCGGTAACATGCAACCTGCATTTTTTTTGTCTTATTAAATTCAAGAGGGAGAAAAAAAAGAAGCTGGTGTGGTATAAGAGGAATAAAACACGTGCTGTTATTGGAACACTGTAACTGCTTCATCACAAGTCTGGAAATATCTTTAGATTCCAGGTCTATAAAATTTACATTCCACAGTTTTCCAAATCTCCATACCTCTCTAGGTCTGGAAATCTCTTTAGATTCCATACCTCTCTAGGTCTGGAAATCCCTTTAGATTCCATAGACTTCCAGGTATGGAACTTCCTTTAGATTCCGTACTTCTCCAGGCCTGGAAATCCCTTCAGATTCCATACTTCTCCAGGCCTGGAAATCCCTTCAGATTCCATACATCTCCGGGTCTGGAAATCTCTTCAGATTCCATACATCTCCGGGTCTGGAAATCTCTTTAGATTTCATACATCTCCGGGTCTGGAAATCTCTTTAGATTCCATACATCTCCGGGTCTGGAAATCTCTTTAGATTCCATACATCTCCAGGTCTGGAAACCCCTTTAGATTCCATACATCTCCAGGTCTGGAAATCTCTTTAGATTCCATACATCTCCAGGTCTGGAAACCCCTTTAGATTCCATACATCTCCAGGTCTGGAAATCTCTTTAGATTCCATACATCTCCAGGTCTGGAAACCCCTTTAGATTCCATACATCTCCAGGTCTGGAAATCTCTTTAGATTCCATAGACCTCCAGGTCTGGAAATCTCTTTAGATTCCATACATCTCCAGGTCTGGAAATCCCTTTAGATTCCATACATCTCCAGGTCTGGAAACCCCTGTAGATTCCATACTTTGCAGGTCTTGAAAGCCTTTTATCATTTTAGATTGCATTCTTTTCCATGTAACAGGGTTGATGTGTCTAAAATAATTTCCAGACCTGCACAGGAATTTTGTCGCTTATCCAGTAATCTGAGCCAAACATGGCTGAAAACTCTTGTAGTTGTAATGTTTTGATCCAGACAGCTGGTCAAAGCTGACCCTCGTGTTTGACCCCCATCGCCAAAGCACTTACCTCAACTCAATCTCTCAAAGCTGTTATAGTGCAAATAAACACTGTTATTTTCCTCGGCAGATACAGCTACAGGTCTCCTACATCCCATCATCAGAAACCACCATCTTCTGCTTTTCTAAATCACAGACCGTAATTGTAAATTTGTGTTAAGTTAAAACTGTGTTATGTGTTTGTCTACAATCTCCTTGGTGTTACTTTTCTACAGACCCAAAGATTATGAAATATAGTCCAATTGTCAAACTACAGCTAGCTTCAGAATTATTGGCACCCTTTGTTATGAGGGAGGAAAAAAAGATTATGAAAAAATTTTCTTTGTGGTTAATTAGGTTAATACCACAGAAAAATATGAAATATAACCTTTAATAGAGGCAGATTTGTTCTTAGAAAAAAACAAAAATTACCACTGAAGCATGCTATTCCTATATATTACATTCTGAGCTCGTATGAGTTGGAACTCTTAAGCAGTTATCCATGACTTCCTGTTTCACCGGGATATAAACATGAATTGATACAATAAACGTATTCATTCATCAACATGGGGAAAATTCAATAATATGCAAATGAAATGAGATGAAAAATTATGCCAATATCTCTGGAGCTGAGTGTACTTCTACCTAAGCTTGAGTTTGTCAATTATATTATGAATAAAAAAAACACCACAGGGATTAAGAGGTTATGAACTGTATGTGTATGTAAAAGGTTAACTCTGTTTATCATAGAATGATGGAGATTAGTCTTTAAAGGAATCAGAAATATGGAGCAAAGCTCAAACAAAATGGCTCCGATGCACACTACAGAGCACTGTGCAAAACTTTTGGCACTCTATAATATACAGTATGTAAGAGTTGTTAGAGTTAGTCACAGTATATGATCACACGGTTACTTCACCGCTGACTTTTTCATAATACTGAATAAAAATGCATTTCCTCACGGTCACTCTTTCATCTCATAACGACAATGTGATCAATACTGACAACGTAAGAGGTTTTATAGAAAAGTTGTTCTCAAAAATTATTTCAATTATGGGACTTGATCTTTCTTTCTTGATCTTTCTTTCTTGATCTTTCTTCCTTTCCTTTTGCTTTTGGTTACTACTAAACTACGATATTTATGGGCTAGGTTATGTAAGGAATAAACCACTTAGACGTGTGGACAGTTGTAGGAAAATAATCCACAACAGGGTGGTATGATTTGGTCCAGTGTGAAGCGTATAACAGCATGTGTTTTATTCTTCTTACACCACAGCACTTTATTTTAGTAATGAATGGCACTTTGTGCTTTTTTTTAACCCAGCCTTTAATTTTTTGTCCACACTTCTGCAGGAGAAATCTTACTGATTTCAAACAATATCAGGTTTATTATTCATGTTAGATTATGTACATCTGCCATACAAGTCACTGTGAATGAGCTGTTACTATAGAAACGATAACGTATTAGAACGAGCACATTAATATTAACCTCTAATCCGAATTACAGCTGGAACTACTGTCCAAGCTGCTGTTATAGAAATTTATTTATTACCTTCAACAGCGCTGTGGTGTAACATATAATGTAACAGCCCTGATGGTAATTTCGAATTGTTACAGAGGAATGTCATTAAAGTATGTAATATAGCGCTTTTTCAGTTGAAACCATCATGGCGGCTGTTCTGGGATTTTACCTGCAGAGACAAACACAAGTGAGTGAAGCACTGAGGTGAGAAAAACCTACAAGCCGATTCTTTTATGAAATTACACCACCCGAAAGAACAGATGTTCACGCCCTAGATCAGATTTAGACTTTTTTACTCTTTACTGCTCTTTATAGTCCATTCTTTAAACGTTTCATTACATACATTTCATTTTACAGAAGTTCTTTACATGTGCCTAAGACTGAATGTGGCTTGAAATAATAGCTATAGTAAAAAAAAAAACAAAAAAAAAAAAAAAAAGAGAGAGTTCATACAGATACTTCATCTACAAACTAACAACGGGCCTCATTTATCAAACTGGATACGAACAAATTTATTCGCAGGAGCTTTTACGCAAAAAAATGTGGTGTTCATGAAAATCCAATTAGTTCAGAAAAATGTTCACATCCTCCTGAGTTTCTGTAAATTTACATATAAGGAAACTCACTAATGTGAACCTCGAACATGATCAACTTTAAATCGTATAATTGTTGATGAGTAAAGGCGATTTTCTATACAGATTACGAGCATTTAAATCACTTATTTATTTCAGTTACACACTAATTTATTGAACATTTTAGCAAACTCAGACACTTCGTATTAATGACTTAAAAGAATGCGATCCAAAACAAATCCATAAATCAAGACAAATAAGACTCGCTCTACAATTAGGACAAAGTAATGGCACCCTATAAAAGGAGGAGGACTGAGTGTGTGTCTGTGGTCGCTGACTCGCTGCAGTGGCTGAGCTGCATTACTGGAAGATTTAGCACACACTGCACTTAGAAGGTGCTTTTTCACCATTTAGTTGTCATTTTGTCGTATTTAATTCTGTAAGCTTTCCTTTTATGGAATGAGTTTTGTGGGTGTGGCTAAATGAAAATCATCTGTGCCATGAAGACACTTGGTATTTTACGGCTGATTGGAGTTTTTCATACGCACATGAGCGCGTAAAATTTTTTTAATAAACCTGATGAGAATTTTTTTTTTCTTTTTTTTCTTTTTTTAACGAAAATTTCCACACAAATATATGTAGTAAAAGACTGATAAATAAGGCCTGGTGATTTTTTTATAGTGATGCCATGAAAAGAGCTCGGAATTTGCGTCACGCTGTTATATTCATGATTTGTGTCCTGTCAGTCAATCTTAAACATATTCGAGGCATGAAATGAGTCAGAGCTCGGGGACAGGAAGGAGGCTGAAGGCCCTGATGCAGTCCAGCAGCCATGAAGAAGGAGCTGACCACACTTTGCCCAGACGGACCGGCCCGGGTCTGCTCGAGCTCTGCGAGTCATACAGGACGTAGTGAGTGCAGAACGCCTGATCCGAGTCGGGCTGAGCGTGATACGCCGCCGCCATCACCGTCTGAGTCACGTCGCTGTCGGCTTTGGGCTGCCGGCTGAGCAGCTGGCCTCCTCCTGCCCTCACCAGCCGCACCAGCTCGTCTCTCGGAGGCTTGTGGAAAGAGCCGAGCAGGTAGAAGAAGCAGCCGTTGAAGAGAGGAGGCAGCTAGGGAGAGGAAATAAAGCAAATAACTGAATAAAAAAAAATCAGCCACACTGCTATCACCTGAATACTTTATTTTGTGGTATTACCTCCGGGCAGAAGATGTGAGCAGAATGGCGGCACAAAAGAATGGAAGGTTGAACATCGGTCAATGCATTATTTTTTACTTAAATGACTGTGCTCTTTTCTTTCTGACCCCATTCCCCGTTCAACACATGCCATCCAAATCGTCTCCCTCTGGCCTCGCTCTTCTTTTCACTACAAAAACCTTTCGCAGTCTAGCAGAGCAGTGTGGGAGGCAAAGTGCTCAGGAATTACCTGATCCATCTCATACAGCAGGGAAGGATGCAGACCCAGCAAAGTATTTCAGCTCATCGAACCGAGCACTTGAAAAAGATTGCAGAATCGATCAACATGTGAAAAAATTACTGCCTCAGCGAGGCGTTTTGGAAAGCTGAACCTTTCTGTAACAGATCCTGTGTTACAGCCAATCACGTTCATTTATGTAAATTATTTAGCTGAAGGCAACTCATCAGACCAGACACTAGCTACAGGGCTAGAGAGATTAGCTCAATAAGGAAAGCGTTTTCACAGAATATTATACATTTTTAAAATCTGATTAGTGAAGCAATGACGTGGCTTCTTTGGAAAAGAAAAAAAAAAGTTGATGACAAAAAAGAGCTGAAGTACGTGTTTATTCTCTCGTCTGTGGCTCTAGTCAAAAGTGGTAACGTTGTCTTATTGACACATAGCCATAAGCTAATCACTAATGTTTAAGCATTAAAAGTTTCCATTTCAGCACCATTCAGTCATGTTAATCGCTTATCTTAAATTTTTACCTGAATAACCCTGTTCTGTCCTATTTGTTCGTTTTAACATCCTACAAGTTTGTCAAGAAACATCAGCATTAATATTAATCAGACAAGATCAGGCGTTCTCAGAGTGGTATGGCCGTAAGCTCACCATTAACATTATTAATCCTTTTTAACTGCATTACGAGATCAGTGTTCAGCTATAATTATTCTTTCTTTCCTTCTTTCGGAAAAGCTCTTGAGATGGGGCGGAGGCAGAGTTGCTTTAATGCTACATTCGACTCAACTTGGAAGTCGGAGCTCAGAATTGTGTCATTTTCGATCTCCCTGCATTCGAACTACAAAGTGGAAGAAAAACTTGGAAACCTCCATGTTCATTTATGTTAGCAACAAGCTAGCCAGAGTCAGTCTTATAGATTTTACAAGTGAGTACATCTGTATGTTGATTGATCTAAAGCTAATATTTAAAGGTAGAGAAGTGCTACTTTACATGTTGAACTCGATCTTGAGGAGACCATCCCGAGCTCCTGAGTAGGAATTCCGAGTTGAGGAGGCATTTGCATTCGTTTTTCCTAGTCGGAGGTCGGAAATTATGAGTCAAGACCTTTTATTTCGAATGCAGTATACGCCAGTGTGCTACCAGAAAGCCACTGTATAACAACATAAAGCCAGTAGTGTCATAAAAAACAGAAAATATAAAATAAAGTGATATATTTTATCCGAGTGGCTTTAACACGAATTAGGTGCTTACATAAGGCTGGAAGATACAGCCAAGAATCTTAGCATATTTTCTCACGGCTTGTATTGATGATTATTAAGTGTATTTCCTGATGTCTAATTTTAAGTCAGAAATAATGTGAATGCTGAAAAGGGCTTATTCTGGTTTTATATCATATTACATTATAATAATTGTTAAAAAAAATAATAATAAAAATGCATAAAATAAAAATAAAACAAATGAAAAATGAGAAAACATTGTCTTAATAATCATCATTTTGTATCAGTTTGTATAATTTACAGTATAGAGCTTAAAGACTTGCCAAATTATAATAATAAACTCAGCTCTAGACTCGGCCTCTGGGACGCCGCTCTCTTGTGTTCAACATGGGGAAAATATTCCTTATTAGCTTAAACTCCACAGGCACTAAATTTACACTTTAAGTACAGCGATGATCTAAATCTCTCCACTGAGAAAAAAAAAAAAGTGTTCCTCTTGTGAGGCAACAGTTTCCTCCATGAGCATCATCTTCCCTGAGGGAGGAGTGAAGCTTTCTAAATGACCCACGATCCATACAGCAGCAGTAATAAAAGCCGAGACGCCCGGGGGACATGAGGACGGAGACGATTCACGCTGACGCGAGATGCCATTAAGAGAACAGGGACAGTGTGTGGTGGCATTATTACAGCTCTCTGAGGAAGCTCACGGCTGTCAGGGGTTCACGCCTGTGTCAGCGTCACTCACCAGACTGACTCTGTTCACTCGAGCCCGCTGTGGACCCTCGCCCGCCTCGAACTCGCTCTCCTCTAGCCAACGGCCCTGCTGCAGACACTCGGCCAGCCCTGAGACGGAGACACACATCCTGAAAATGCATCCTGAAAATGAACTGAAGCTCCAAAAATAATAATAATAATAATAATAATAATAATAATAACCAAGCAATTGTTAAAAAAAAAGGGGGAAAAAAAAGAGTTTTTTTCCACTTGGGTGAGACTGCTGAGAGAAAAATTCAATTAACAGTAAAACCACTGAATAATGACGCCACAATGATATGCTCCAGAAATAACTGCAAATATTATTTTATTATTATTATTGTATACTTTTTATTAGTGCTTTCCCATGTGGCGGTTTTTTCCCCACAAACATGTAATCCTATCAGAAGAGGAATGCAGAGAAAAATACGGAGATGTATTTTACAGAAACAGATTGCACTGAGTTATTATTCGCAGCGTAAACACAACCAGCGTCAAAGGACCGTCGAGTCACAAGCATTGTCAAGTTCGGCCTGATTGTGCAGATTCCAGCTACCAAAGTTGAAAAAAGTCGTAAGTTGGGGTCAAGCAATAAAAACAAACACAGATAATATGCAGATTTATGACATTTTAAACAGAAAATATTTCACTGCCAATATTCCAACATTATATCTAAATAAAACAGCGTGTCTATTTTTTGGGACGTTCATTGACATTTTCAGCGTCCAAAGCTAAAGCAAAGGCAAACAACCTCCTCACCAGAGTGTATATATCTAATCTAATATATATCTATCCCCCTCTCTCTCGTATATACAGCACTGTGCAAAAGTCTTGGCACCCTATGTTTTTTTTGTTTTTTTTTTTAAGTACAAACTTTGTTATAGATGTTTATTTTCTGACTCCTACATTATTGATTCAGTACAAAAACATTTTCGATTCCAGCACAAAATTAAATGTTACAGAAAAATGTTTGTATGTCAGTAAAGAAAGCAGCAGATTCCATAAGAGACACTTTTCAGATAAAAACATAATGAAGGCTGCTGGGTTTCGCTGCAGAAATAAGAAGCGAGTCGACAGTCAAAGTCTCCAGAAGAACTGTGGCTGCTTACTGTTTACTGCTCTTTATAGTATTTTTGTAATGTAGAAACATTTCGTTTCATTACTTTTGAAGGCATCTTTGCTCTACAGCATTTCTTTGCATGTACCTAAGACTTTTGCACAGTACTGTATGTATATATATATATAATGTATAGCACAGGAAGCATGTCAGACTATTTTTTCCCTGAAGGAAAAAAAAAATATGCCAATTCTGAAAGCTAACTAATATAAACATTGCAGAAAATAAATGTATGTTTTATTCTTGGGAAAATATTTAACAGAAATATTGCAGGTGTTGTTCACTTCATACACACACGTCACATATCACGTGTAGATTTTTGTGCCTTTGCAGTGTAAACACTGATGCGTCTCAATGCGGTAAACTCTTGTTTTATTGTACATTTTCCTTTTTTTCTATTGATAACCGGCTTTAAAAATGAAACGTATTTCTATTAAATGATTCACATTCTCTTTTTCCTCATTTTTAGAAATGTAATAAATTGCGTAAAATATTTAGATAACTCCCGAGAAAGTCAGAGGAATCTTTATTGCTCCGGATTAAAATTATTATTATTGTTATTATTATTATTATTATTATTATTATTATTATTATTGCACCACTTTTTCCATTTCCGATTCGTACACTGACCCAAACATGGAGCGACTCTCTGCAACCTTCTCTTGGCAAATTGTGTGTTAGCCAGGCACAATTTGTGATGTGTTCATGTGCAAGAGTTAAGTCACATCCATATTTTCAGACCAATATCAGTTCTACTGAGTATCAAATCGATAGTTGCTTAATTACCGCCCTGTGGATCTGAGGGTAAATCTAAAACCTTTCCTTATCTCACACCTGCACCTTTAAAGCCACACAGCTGCAGACATGCACATCCTTAAAAGATGGTGTTAAATCGTGCTGTATTTACTTATGAACAGCAGGAGAAGGCTTTCAGCACAGACACAGGCAGCACTCAAATGCAGATTACTGGGTTCTTTTCAAACAAGGACAAAGCAGTGTTTTTCTACCTCTAGAGGCAGAGATATGATGCTTTATGGGGGAAAAAAAAAGCCAGGTTTCCATTTTCTGATTTCAAGACCATATGCGGCGGCGGCTGAGACACATTTATTGTACAAGGCCACTCAACAAAGGCAGCAGCTGCGGCTACAGAAAATGGCCATTACCTGCTTTTTCCATCTGTTG
Organism: Pangasianodon hypophthalmus; assembly: GCF_027358585.1. Taxonomy (NCBI): domain Eukaryota; kingdom Metazoa; phylum Chordata; class Actinopteri; order Siluriformes; family Pangasiidae; genus Pangasianodon; species Pangasianodon hypophthalmus. The sequence goes on from NC_069714.1 coordinate 29,147,715, forward strand.
TACTCGTTTACAACTATCGGCTAGTGTTATTCTCAGACAGCCCTGGTTACACAACTCTCTGTCAAGTTCTTAAAGAAATGTACACTTTTTAAAATGCAGTGCTGGAAATGGCAGCTTCTGTTCTACTGAGAACGAGGACAGTATAAAAACTGCTTTGCAAGTACTTTTAGAAAAGACACCAACATTTACATACTGGTGGGGTTAATAGGGCAACAACATCATTACATGACTCCGCGTTACCTCATCGTCATTACGTGACTCTATATAAGCCTCATCACTATGTGGCTCTATTTTACCTCATCATCTCTACTGTATGTGACTCAATGTTACCTCATCACTACATTGGCTATCTTATCTCATCATCATATTACCTCATCATCATCACTATGTGAGTCTATATTACCTCATAATCACTATGTGGCTCTATTTTACCTCATCATCTCTACTTTATGTGGCTCTATATTACATCATCATCACTATGTGACTATCTTACCTCATCATCACTATGTGACTCCATATTACCTCATCATCACTATGTGACTCCATATTACCTCATCATCATTATGTGGCTCTATATTACCTCATCCCCAGTATGTGACTATCTTACCTCATCATCACAATGTGACTCCATATTACCTCATCATCACTATGTGGCTCCATATTACCTCATCATCACTATGTGGCTCCATATTACCTCATAATCACTATGTGGCTCTATTTTACCTCATCATCACTATGTGACTCCATATTACCTCATCATCACTATGTGGCTCCATATTACCTCATCATCACTATGTGACTCCATATTACCTCATAATCACTATGTGAGTCTATATTACCTCATCATCACTATGTGACTCCATATTACCTCATCATCACTATGTGAGTCTATATTACCTCATCATCACTATGTGACTCCATATTACCTCATCATCACTATGTGACTCCATATTACCTCATCATCACTATGTGACTCCATATTACCTCATCATCATCACTATGTGAGTCTATTTTACCTCATCATCACTATGTGACTCCATATTACCTCATCATCACTATGTGACTCCATATTACCTCATCATCACTATGTGACTCCATATTACCTCATCATCATCACTATGTGAGTCTATATTACCTCATCATCACTACGTGAGTCTGTATTACCTCATCATCATCACTACATGACTCTATATTACCTCATCATCACAATGTGACTATATTACCTGATCATCACTATGTGACTATATTACCTCATCATCACAATGTGACTCCATATTACCTCATAATCACTATGTGGCTCTATTTTACCTCATCATCTCTACTTTATGTGGCTCTATATTACCTCATCATCACTATGTGACTATCTTACCTCATCATCACTATGTGACTCCATATTACCTCATCATCACTATGTGACTCCATATTACCTCATCATCATTATGTGGCTCTATATTACCTCATCCCCAGTATGTGACTATCTTACCTCATCATCACAATGTGACTCCATATTACCTCATCATCACTATGTGGCTCCATATTACCTCATCATCACTATGTGGCTCCATATTACCTCATAATCACTATGTGGCTCTATTTTACCTCATCATCACTATGTGACTCCATATTACCTCATCATCACTATGTGGCTCCATATTACCTCATAATCACTATGTGACTCCATATTACCTCATCATCATCACTATGTGAGTCTATATTACCTCATCATCACTACGTGAGTCTGTATTACCTCATCATCATCACTACATGACTCTATATTACCTCATCATCACTATGTGACTATATTACCTCATCATCATCACTACATGACTCTATATTACCTCATCATCACAATGTGACTATATTACCTGATCATCACTATGTGACTATATTACCTCATCATCACTATGTGACTATATTACCTCATCATCACAATGTGACTCCATATTACCTCATCACTATGTGACTCCATATTACCTCATCATCATTATGTGACTCCATATTACCTCATCATCACTATGTGACTACATATTACCTCATAATCACTATGTGACTCTATATTACCTCATCATCATCACTATGTGAGTCTATATTACCTCATCATCACTACGTGAGTCTGTATTACCTCATCATCATCACTACATGACTCTATATTACCTCATCATCACTATGTGACTATATTACCTCATCATCACTATGTGACTATATTACCTCATCATCACTACGTGAGTCTATATTACCTCATCATCATCACTACATGACTCTATATTACCTCATCATCATCACTACATGACTCTATATTACCTCATCATCACTATGTGACTATATTACCTCATCCTCACTATGTGACTCCATATTACCTCATCATTATGTGACTCCATGTTACCTCATCATCACTACATGACTCTATATTACCTCATCATCACTATGTGACTACATATTACCTCATCATCACTACGTGAGTCTATATTACCTCATCGTCATCACTACATGACTCTATATTACCTCATCATCACTATGTGACTATATTACCTCATCATCATCACTACATGACTCTATATTACCTCATCATCACTATGTGACTATATTTTACCTCATCCTCAGTATGTGACTCCATATTACCTCATCATCACTATGTGGCTCCATAATACCTCATCATCACTATGTGACTCCATATTACCTCATCATCATTATGTGACTCCATATTACCTCATCATCACTATGTGGCTCCATATTACCTCATCATCACTATGTGGCTCCATATTACCTCATCATCACTATGTGGCTCCATAATACCTCATCATCATTATGTGACTCCATATTACCTCATCATCACTATGTGGCTCCATAATACCTCATCATCACTATGTGACTCCATATTACCTCATCATCATTATGTGACTCCATATTACCTCATCATCATTATGTGACTCCATATTACCTCATCATCATTATGTGACTCCATATTACCTCATCATCATTATGTGACTCCATATTACCTCATCATCACTATGTGACTCCATAATACCTCATCATCACTATGTGACTCCATATTACCTCATCATCATTATGTGACTCCATATTACCTCATCATCATTATGTGACTCCATATTACCTCATCATCACTATGTGGCTCCATATTACCTCATCATCACTATGTGGCTCCATATTACCTCATCATCACTATGTGGCTCCATATTACCTCATCATCACTATGTGGCTCCATATTACCTCATCATCACTATGTGGCTCCATAATACCTCATCATCATTATGTGACTCCATATTACCTCATCATCATTATGTGACTCCATATTACCTCATCATCATTATGTGACTCCATATTACCTCATCATCACTATGTGACTCTATCTTACCCCATCCTCACTATGTGACTCCATATTACCTCATCATCACTATGTGGCTCCATATTACCTCATCATCATTATGTGACTCCATATTACCTCATCATCATTATGTGACTCTATCTTACCCCATCCTCACTATGTGACTCCATATTACCTCATCCTCAGTATGTGACTCTATCTTACCCCATCATCACTATGTGACTCTATATTACCTCATCAATATGAGATATATTATTATAACATATTGCTTATGTTTGGTCTTATGTAGCCCCTATGAACACCCCCTTTATGTAAACTGCACACCCTGAGGAGGAATAATGCATGGTCACAGACACAACAAAAACCCAGTAAACTGTAAAAACACAGTACATTTTCAGCCAGCTGTTTTCATTGTTGCTGCTCAAATATCTCATTGTAGGCCTATGTAATAGCCTTTTTTGTAATAATTCTTTAGATTTTATTCCCAGTTCCATAAAAACTCAAACATTATCCATTTACCATGATAGAGTGCTGCATCTTTCAAGCAAGAAAATCAAACTGGTACGAGAACACCAACCTACAGGTCACTAGTGTAAGATGGGGAAGAGGGAAGGGGATTCGAGAGGTGTCAGTTAATATCGGAGAGTTCAAGACACCTACGTAACTCTCACCCACTCCAGATTCATGTGTCGACTGGCTCATCTGCGGTTATTGTGGGGAAAAAGAAAGACTGCTCTTTTGGTGTATTTGAGTGATAAGCTTATATAAGCGAACGCTGATGTTAACATGAAAGTGTCCGAAAGTGTCCTAAACATTGCAGGTTGAGGTGAAAAGCTTCAACTAATCACTCTTTACACTCCTGAAAGAAATTCCCTTTGCACTAAGCATCTCACTAAGGATAGCCGTGAGTGCAAATGGCCTTCAAATGAAAATTAAATCTGTAAGGTAACCATGCGTCGCCTCCACGTCCCCTACAATCTCTTAGCCTAATGGAAAACTCTGTTATAGACGGACATTTTGCATGCCTTCGTGGCTGTGTGATACTCCGTCATTAGCAAGACAGCAAATTCAGCCACAATACGAGTGTTATCTCCATCTCCAACGCTGCTCCAATGCAACAGTGCGAAAATCACACCTCAGCACCACACACACATTCCTCCACACTAGTCATCAGCTGTAATTATGTTTCTTCTGCCTTTTAATTACAGCTTTCATTTCCAGAAACCCTGTCGGGCTGGAGACGCTAACGCCTCATCCCGGGGTTAATCCGACTCTCTCAGGACATTAGGGCCGGCTCGTTAGCCGAGCGGAAAGGAGCCATTAGCATATCGGCTAATTAGATTCGCCACAATGAGGACTGTGTGTACAGATGACCCCAAAAGCCTGACGTGCATAGTGCAAGCACCTCTGAGCAGTCAATCACAAAACAGATAGCGGATAATCACAAGAGCTGATGCAGTGACGAGGCAGGACAATCAAAACACACTTGACTATGCGCATATTTGGGCTGAAAATCACGTCCTTGTACTCAGACCGATGTGCATTATGGATCTGATACAATTTTTTTCGATTATGAGGTCAATATTCAATTCGATTTTCAATACCAAGGTCAAGCTTCGATACGATTTTCGATCCTGAGGTCAAGACTCAAGTGGATTATCAATAAGTAGTTAAAATATTATTGACTCTACGGATGGCTCAGAAGGACACAAATTATAAAAATATTTTAAAACAAATGATTTTGTTGTATTTTGTTTTGCAAAACAGTTTGTCTTTGCACAAACCAGTAGTCTTCTCCTGTTGTAGCTAACTGAAGCTAATTGAAGATCTGGACTTGTATCTGCATGAAGTTATGCATTATACTGCTGCCACCTAATTGGCTGATTGGATAACTGCATGAACACACACATGTACACATGCCTTAGGTTTCTATATTCAATTGATTATAATAATCAACATTATAAAAGTACTTAATAATGACCTTATCATTGTTTGCGCAGTGTGTGTGATCCATTCCGACTCCTCGCAACATAAAACAAGCATATAAACAGCTTGTGTCCTTGATTAAGTTTAAATGATTATTATTATGATGAATAGCCTACTTTATTAAGCAGTCTGTTTAATGTATTGTTATATATAGGACACACATATATATATATATATTTATATATACATAGACCAGGGAATGAGAGCAGCTCTGTGGGACAGTACTTGGGACAGTAATTGGTTAAGTGCGTCTCTCAGGGGCAGCAGAGATGAGACTCGGAGTGTCGTCAGTTTAATAAATAAGTGCTGATCTGAAAGCATTTGCTTCTCTCCGAAGCTCCTGCTGCAGTTTAATGCACGTTTTTCACATTTTATTTAATACGTCTGATTTAATGTGCGAGCACTCAGCAGGATATTTGGATAATAAAGTGAGTTTTCTAAATATTTCTTTTTCCCTTGCTTATCAGTACATCATTCTTGAGGTATTGCTGCATTGTTCATACTTTTACCTGCACTTGGAAAGCTTGGTTTTCACTCTTTATGAAACTATCTAATAATTCCCTGGTGGTGTAGAGGCTAAGGATGAGGTGCTCTCACCACCGCCACGGCCCAGGTTCGATTCTCAGGCAGGGAACCACCTCAGGCACTGGGAGTGTACTCTCAGACTCTCAGTGCTGGTCCCAAGCCCGGATAAAATGAGAGACTTATATCAGGAGTAAGACCTGTGCTAAATCAAACACGTAGATCAACGGTCCACTGTGGTGACCCCTAAGCGGAACAATAAAAATATCTAATAAGTAAGTAGTTATGAATGGGGAAGATTTCACTAAAAAAAAAGATTTTTTTTTTTTTTTTTTGAAGAGCTGTTCTTTCATACATTTCAGGAACAACAGCTAAACCACCTGTGTGACAAAACAGAGTGTCAAAAAAAGAGGAAAAATAACCAGAACTTCTGAGTTTATAATGTTTTTTTTTTTTCCCTGATAAATCTGTCGTCCACGCTCGACTCATGAAAGACTATCAGGTGAACGCTCGGGTGTGCCGAATGTCTCGGCTCGTGTGGACCTCCAGTAACAAATCCCACGACTGCCGAAATTCCCATTCAGCGCTAACAGCTAACAGGCGCGACAGGTCCAAATGAGAAAATATAGCGAGACTGAAAGCATTATTCAACAGGGGGGAAAAACATGACTCACTCTTATTAAGCGGAAAATTGTTCCACAGAGCTGCTGTGATTTATAGGACACTAAAGGACATCAAGGTCCACAGTGAACCTGGTACGTCCCTGGATGTATTTCAGCTCTCTCTCTCTCTCTCTCTCTCTCTCTCTCTCTTTCAAGATGGAGGGACTGTGGTCTGTGCTCTCTTTGGTATTTTGCATATTTCGTGTCACAGACAGGTCAATAATAAAAGCACACAGCAAAATGGCCCAAGAATCACCGTTTAATATTTTCTTTCAGTATGAAGGCTTTCATAATTCTTTTTAAATTTGTTTGACTATATTTAGAATTTTTTTTTGCTCCTACTTGGGCAGTAAAAGCTGTACGATTTGTTTGATATTTTCCTCACGTCGTTCATAAAAGTGTAAAAAACACAGATGGAGAGTTATACCGAGAGAAAAACATGACCGTGAAAAGCAAAAGGAAAAAAAGGGGGGAAACAAAAGCCACTTTTCCAATATTCTTTGCAAATCCATCCATCCATCCCCTATTAAAGAAACAAGGATAAAAAAGCACTTTTACAATATTCTTTGCAAATCTATCCATCCATCCATCCATCCATCCATCCCCTATTAAAGAAAAAAGGAGAAAAAAAAAGCACTTTTCCAATAATCTTTGAAAATATCTATCTATCTACTTTTAAATCCCTTCTCTCTCCTCACACATTTATCCATCTACCTACACAAATATCAACCTCTCATTCTGTATATAAATATCCATCTATCCATCTATCTATCTATCTATCTACATTTGAAAAATACTCATATGTATCAACCTACCTATTAAAAAAGGGGCAAAAAAGAAAAAAAAAAAGGAAAAGGGGAAGGAAGAGAGAAAAGGAAAGAAAAAAAGAGGGGAAAAGTGAGAGGTGAAAAGAGAAAAAGGAGAAAAAGGCACACCACTTTTCCAATATTCTCTGGAAATCTATTTATTTTCTTATCGATCTGTCTACCAACCTACCTATATTAGAAATAACAACACTCTTCCAATATGCTTTGCAAATATCTATCCATCCATCCATCCATCCATCCGTAAATAGTTTTATACTTGAACTGATGCTCAGATCTACAAATGGTGATATAAATAAGTCAGCTGTATCATTCGATACGATAAATTCGACAGACTGCATAATAAAGTAAGTTATTTGCATCCTTTCTTTCTTTATTTAATGCGGATTCTCCACCTCGCTCAAATTTACACATTTTCTGATTTCTCTTCAGTGTAATGAAGGTCGATATGATAAAAATATCATATCATAACACGACACTTAAAATATTTCCACAATACACAATATGTATCAGGATAAAAGGGACCTCTAAAGCAAAAGTGCTGCATTAAAAAAAGGGAAAAAAAATTAGAAATAAGAAATACCAGTGTATTGTGCCACTATTTATCAGGATGCCAGTATTATATTGTCGTACTGCCCAGCCCGAATTCAGTTTTGCTTTTCGGTACGAACTCAGTGCAGAAACAGATGGACGGTAGTGTTACTCTCCTGATCTTACATGTGAATGTTAAGACCCAGCAGCCGTTCAGGATTCCCTGCAGGACGGTGAGGGTGGAGGGCATGGCACCATCCGGCACTACCACATGTGTGACTAGACAAAAAGAGAGAGAGAGAGAGAGAGAGAGAGAGAATATCACAGTTAGAGATGAAATTATCTAAAAAAAATGTTATGATATAGTTTAAAATGATCACAGTATCGATATAACGTAATATAACGTCCCTACGATTGCACAAGGGCCATATTAGTTCATAATAGAAAACATCTCCCTGATCTGGAAAACCAGGAAAACTCTCAGACTCTCACTCTCACAAACATGATCTGCATGGAAGAGTCATCAGAAGGAAACCTTACCTGCAAGCTCATCAGTAAAGTCAATGTCTGAAGGACGCAAAAATCCCAAAAATATCAAGATATTCCAGGGGTATTTTGGAAACAAATGCTATGGACTAGTGGAGTAAAAATGGAACTCTTTAGCCAAAGGTATGTTTGGAAAAAAACAAAAAAAATGAGTAGCGTTTAGTGACAAGAACACCTTGCTAACTGTTAAGCATGTGGGTGGGTCTATTATGCTTTGGAGGTTGGCACAGGAAACACCGCACAGGAAGATAAAAGACTAGATTCCAGTAAATATCAGCAAATAATCCGTAACCATAGCAACAACCATATAACCACAGCCTACGCAGGGTAGGGTGAGGCTAGAAAATTAGCTAAATAAGTTCGTTGATATTACAATTATTTACGAAGCCTCTGTTTTTCCAAACGCTGGTAAGGATTCATGGTGCAAGTGAGATTACGGTCCAGAGATCTGAAAATAACGTGACGTTTTTTTTTTCGTGATGCTTCCTTGGGTGTTAGCGTTTCATATCATGCGCTAAACATAACGACAAGCATCATGACATGCTGCCCTAGACTTGTCATACTGAGACAGAACTCCCCTAACCATTCATAACAAACTGTATATAAGTAACTAATTTCTGAGGTTGGTGCAGGCATGACAGGTTGCGAAGCATTATGACATTTATCATGAACTACCGTTAGATGTTATAACTAGATCGCACTCTTCCATGGGATCAAACATTATGGTAGCATCTCTGACAGATAGTTACACGACATAACGTTGTTACACAACTGATTGTGAACTCTCATGACAAATTTAAGACATCATCTGCTATAACATGGTTATGTAAGTCTTATGACACACGGAAACCAAGATCACGTTATTCTCAATATGTCGTGATATTTACTGCAGTATCACTGAATGCAAACAGTGACGTGACAGTGACAGCTTATGACACCTTTATGTCATGGGATTGCCCTCATTCCTACATTTCTAAACTCTTCAATAGGGTTCTCTTTTTCTTAACGTCACCTTAAAGCAGATCTGTAATTCCAGAGTAGGTCCTATATTATTTAAAATGTCACTGAAAATTAGCAACTCATTTGCATATCACAAGTAAACACGGTGACATGTAGCACCCGACGTGACAGCTATTAATTAAAAATCACACGTTTTTTTTCTGCTTCCTGAGCAACAAAGACTTTCCGCTCGCTAATTATTAAAAAGCGCTTCATTATTTCTTGAAGCGCAAATGTGTGGAAGTTCAAAGAGATTTTTTATTATTTTTTTTTTTAAATAAACCATCAAACAACTAACGAAATGGAAGTACAAAAGGCACACCATCTTTTCTGGCAGACGTTGCATTTTGTGCTTGTTCAACAATACGATACAAACGAAGGGCTTCGGTTATTTTAATTTCACCGCTTCTCGAAAGTCTGACGCTCCCGGATGATGAGACTCTGCACTTTTTTTTTTTTTTTTGAGTTTCATCTAATGCGAATGTGAATTTCAGAGCTGTGTGAAACCTCCTGAGAGGAACATCATAATAGGGGCGTCGTGTATGAGGGGAAAGTTTGTAATTATCCTCGTTATGCTCAAAGTGGATGGCTTACACGCTTAAAAGTTCAGTTACAGGGAAGAAAAGGAAAGAAAAGCACTCTGAAAACTTCTTATGCAGCATCTTTTTCCTCATGTGACAGAGAGAAACACTTAGAGTTACACTTAGAGATGGAAAGATGGAAAGAGTCCTCTAACAGATAACCGTCACATGCCGATAAGCAAGAAATAAACCACGAAAAAAGGGTTTTATTCCTTTTACACCACAGCAATTTCACAATGATTCATTTTTTTTTTTTATTTATTAAAGAACTGTTTGTCTGTTTAGAGCCGTACCTGCGCTGGAGAAAGTCTCGACTCGTTTTCCTCCCAGGACTCGAGCTGCTTTGGTGAGCTGGTTCTGCTGAGCCGCTGTCAGTTTACTCCCAATCAGAGTGGCCTGAACATCCTTCCTCATCAGCGCTGGAGACTAAAGCATGAGGAAATACATACAGGACATAAAGGACGTAAACATACACAGTTTGTACGAGTCATTAACTTCTTCATGCTCGAGTGCGTATCTTGATGAATGCTAATCAGCCGTAAATTTTCAACGTGTTCACAGCATAGCTGATTTACATTCAGCCACGCCTACAAACTCGATAAAAGGAAGAGCTCAAAAAGAGGTGAAAAAAGTGAAAGAGCGCCTCCTGAATGTGACTTCCAGTAATGCAGCTCAGCCACTGCAGCTAGTCAGCTAACTCAGACACACAGTACCTCTTCCTCCTGTTATAAGGTGCCATTACTTTTGATCTAATTAAACGGCTAGCCTGATTTGTCTTAATTTATGGATTTATTTTGGAATCGTTTTCTTTGAAGCCATTAATATGACGCTTATGACTTCGTTTTGCAAAACACTGATTAAATTGGTGTGTGTTTGAAATAAATACGTGCTTTAAGCTTGACAGCGTAATCTGTATATAAAATCGCAGTAACGTATCGACATTTATATGATTTGAAGCTGATAAATCGAGGTTAAGTGAGTCTCCTTATACGTAAATTTACACAAACTCAGGAGCGAAACGTAGGACACGAACGTTTTTCCAAACTTCTTTCCAAAATGACTGCATAAATGATTTATGAATAAATTGCTTCGTATCCAGGTTGATAAACGAGGCTCGTTGTGTGTGTTAGAGCGACGTGTGTGTCTTGTCTGTACCTTGGACAGATTTGCTGGAGAGCTCACTGGCGTGGTTCCCAGATGAGGTGCCTCAGGAACCAAACTTAGGACCTCTCGCATTTCTGGAGTCTCAGCGTAATCAACAGGTCGAAGGCCAAATGTATTCCTGTAACACAATTTCCTTCATGTAGTACCATTAACTATATACAGTCATGGAAAAAAGAAAGTACACCCTTCTTGAATTCTAGGTTTTTATTGATCAGGGCTCAATAAGTTGATCAGTCCTCACCAGCTTCTATAAACAAACCTCAGGTGACAAAAAAAAAAAAAAAAAAAAAAAAAGAGAGAGATGCTGTGGTGGGATCTTAAGAGAGCTGTGCATAAACGAACGTCCTCAAACAGCAACGAACTGAAGCGATGATGTAAAGAAGAGTGGACCAACATTTCTCCAAAACAACGTGAGAGACTGATAAACGTTTACTTCAAGTTAATGTATCTAAAGGTGGTTCTACATGGTACTGAATTATAGGGTGCACTTATTTTTTCCCAACTGGTTTCTGAATGCTGGTTTACTGTTTGGGGGAAAAAGAAAAAAGAATAAATATTGAAATTTGTTGTTTTTTTACTGTCACCTATGTTTATTTGTTTGTATGTAGAGGTTGTTGAGAACTTCACAATTGTTATTTAAACCTTGAGAAATAAAAGCACAGAATTAAAGGAGGGTGTACTTTCTTTTTCCCCATGACTGTATATACTGTATATCCATAATTACTTTGCCCTTTCCGGTACTGAAACCTTCAGTATCAGTCGATATTAATATCCATTCAGCATTTCTACTATAAAACGACTAACTACTGAGCTTTAAATGATTTGTTTTAACTAAATCACTTCACTTAATAATTCATAAACACAAATAAAGATCACTTAAACTGCAAATATGAATGTAATGAAATCAGACCTAACAAAAACACAATTAAATCATTTCCAGAATAAAAAAAAATAATAATTTTTTCCAAAGAAAATGCATCCTTTAGTGTGATACAATAAAAAATATATACAATCACCACATTTCCAGTACAAAAAAAAATGTACTGGATGATTTATGTTTCCAAACTGTTTCCAAAGAAAACACGTCCTTTAGTGTGAAGTATTTCCACACGTTCTCACACAACTCACACGCATTAAAGAATATCTCACTGCATGTTGTCGTTGTCGTCGTTGTGGTTGTTAACATCAGGCCACGTGGCTACTGTTGTTATTACGTGACTCTTTAATCTGATTTATGTTCATACGCTATAAGCAGTTCTGTGATTTGTTACAGTATTAGATTGAATTTGTATTTTTTTTCCCTCCGATATCTAATCAGATGTTTTGATAATATCAGCCTAATACTGATCCTGGGTATCAGATCAGAGCTATCTCTAATAAATAGGGCTGCAACTAATTGATTCATTTGATAATCAATTAATCTACAGACTCTTATTAATCGATTAGTTGGATTCATTTAAAGAAATATATATTAAGTCCGAAAAAAAAAATATTTGTAGTATTTTAATCAACTAATACCACTACAGAACTCCTAAAGGTGCGTTAGATAAGGTTAGTCTTTTTTATTTATTTTTTAAGATTCAGTCTCTAACAGTTAGGTGAGTTCGACATTTGAAGTTTTTTTTTTTTTTTTTTAAATTCCTTAAGCCCATTCCCGCCCATGTTCACGAAACTCCGCCCCCAGGATATACAGTGGCCTGTTGAGTGGCTATAAAGTGACTGACATCCAAAGACAAACAGTCCATTTTCGAAATGGGTTTTCTCAGCGAATTAATACACTTTTATCACATTCTACATATCTTCAAGCTTATTTGTTCAAGTAAAAAATAAATTTTTAAATTGACTTTAACTAGGCTTAATTAACTGACAGCTCACTCACTACAACACAACTTAACGTTTATCAGAATGAATCTTTATCATTCAAGCAAATGAGACATAGAAGCTACGCTAGTGATATTATACACACTTTGTTAATAAATAAGCATTTTGCTAACTAAAACACTCCGACGCTGAATTCATTTGGCTTGCCGTGTTTGTACGCGAGGCGAATCATTGGAATCACTCCAAAACTTGACTCAATGAATCAGTGAATCGACTCTTTTATGGGATCGACTCTGATGTGAACTGGAAGCAGGATGTCGATTTGATGACTTGACACACAAGATATATTAAAACATAATTATTGTGTAGTTACATTATTAATGTAGTGTTTATCAGCGCTACCGAGTCGAATAATTTGTTTAGCTACTGATAAGCTACGTGATTCGTATAGCTTCGATGCGCGCTGCTCAACACGGCGTGACACGAGTTGCTCTGAAGTGAGAAAATGTTCGTCTCGAAGATTAATCGTTTATTTGAGACCGAGTTCGCTGTCAATCCGTCGATGCTACTCATACAAATTACAGACTCCCGCCAAAGTAGCGTGAGATAACGCTTAATTACGATAAATATGATTGTAAATGTGTGATACTCACTATTACTCACATTCTAACACAATCAAACTTGTTTTTACGAAATGCTTCGTAACTAACACACTAAATGCTTCGTAACTAACCAACAATTTTTATTATCGATTTTTATCGATTAGTTGTCGCAGCCGTAGTAATAATTACACATCAAACCCAGCATATTAAAATGACACTTAATAAATCGGTGTGCACTTGTGTTTGCTAGCAGCTAATGAGAGGAAGGAAGGTGCGGATCCGTGACCGGCACCGCGGGTCCCTGAGGGGACTTTTAAACCGAGCAGGACTCATCGGAGAACTGAAAACGACAGAACGCTGTTTGCTCAGATTAAGCGTCAACATGCAAATAACACCTGGGGGACAATTAACAGGTCCACTGGTCCGTAAAATATTTCATTTGGATTCATGAGCCACTGGGATTCCCTCCTTTTTCAACCGCACAAACCCGGAACAAGCGGCGGGAGAAACGTGTCACCGATACGACAACAACGGAAATAAATTCGGATAAATGATGATGTCTCTAAAATGTATAAAGGAGTAATACGAACTTTCAGAACACTGAACTGAAGTGTAGAGTACAAGTTCTGTTCTGTAATAAAAATGATAATAATAATAATAATAATAATAAGGATTAGCACCTACACTACAGGTGGCACGATACCATGTTTTCTTTTCCGATATCAATATCAATACCGAAAACTTGACTATCAGACGATATTAATTTTTCTTAAACTACAATTTAAGCACTTCAATAAAGACACACACACACACACACACACACACCCACACACACACCCACCCCCCCCACACAGGAGATGTATCGATGCAGATCACACACTTACACGTCTGAGATGGACCTGATGTTTATATTCATGATAGTGCAGTGTGTGTG